>NW_017162322.1:1737776-1790871 GCF_001652005.2 Ceratina calcarata | reverse complement strand
TTTCAATGCTGCCCATAACCACTTAGATCAATGAACACTGATTGTAAGATTAATTCATACGTGATATTATTATAAATCAATTTGTTCAGTTATTGCTATTTCATGGCATAAAAGAGTTGATTCATTCATTATTTAACCGTTTCTTGTTCCATGAATGATACATTGTGAACTTATCGAAGTAAGTAGTCAAACGTTGAATGCGAGCGAAGTGAATATAAGCTCTGTGCAAGTTTGACACGGAAAAGAAGAATCGTTTTAGCCGTGTGTACTTTACGTAGTAGTACTTGAAAAAGCGATACGACGTGTGCGAACCGGGACCACGTATATCCGTTCGACCATCGATTGTCAAACTGAAAACTATCCGGAAACGGCGATTCGACTCTTGAATACATTACGCTGCGGAGTTTCACAATATGAGGTTGATACACATATTGGATTCATGAATAATTAAGCATCGATTGTAGTTGTCCACCAATAATTAATTACGAATATCCTATGCAATTACTAATACCGATGCATAATTCATTGCGTTTTATTCATAATTTTTCTATTTATATGATAACGTGTCTATGTTAATAAAATTAACAGAGGATCAAATTAAAACTCACCACTTTCACCGTTGTAGTTTATCTTCTTCCCGTCCTCTCTACGCCACATCACGTAAGGTTCTGGATATCCAGTGGCTTTACACGTTAATGTTACGTTCGAACCCTCGCGGACGACCATATCTGTACTGGTTTCCTTTGTAATAATACTAGGCGGCACTGCAATAATTAAAACGAGGAGAGAATTTGAATACACCGTTGGGAAGAGCCATGTATCGTTCATACTAATGCGTTAAACATAGCCGACAGTGAATCATGTGCTTTTTGCTTTTACAAGAGAGCGATACGGATAAAAAATGCATAAAAGTGGAATATTTTTTTTTGGACCAAAAAGAGTATGTTCGGAATTTGAAAGTTTATTTTACATCGGTAGCTGACACTCTCAACTGCGTACGCTCGTTTTTGACAATCCAACAGCAGTAATTCAAAACTAGTTGAATAGCATGATGAATATTTCAAGTGTGAAAGAGTTTCGAATCATTCTATTTTTTTTACCACTCGTTGTTTATACAAAAATTTCTTTAATATTTCAGATTGCACGTAGAATTTCTGACGGCTCGTGTTACATTTTAATACAAGTATCGTGTTCCTGCATTATTTTGAGTAAACTTGAAAATTCCGGATAGACACTTTACTGTTTAAGGATAATCATCATCTATTATTAACATTTTCCAATCGTAATTCGAAGCAAATTCCTTGCTAATCTTATGGAAGTTTAAGCACGTCGGTTGCTGATTGAATATCGGATGCCTGATGACTTCTAACCCAGTTTCGCAACTAACCGGAAACCTAATTGTTTCAAAGGCTAACTGAATCGTGCTGACTAATACTAGGCGCCTAATTGCTTTTACAGTGTTCCAAGTTTCGCGTCTGATTAGCCATTGACAGCTTGTTTAATTTTTTACAAGTTTCATCTGACGCTCCTTAAATTCTAAGAATCATCAAGAGTAAATAATTCACATTTCTATTTATCGTTCCACAATATTAAATATTTATAATTCATCAACGAATTATTAAGTAATGTGAATCAATTTTATTTCTGAAAAAACTAAAGATATCTTTTTTAATCGAAGAGAGATCAATATTTCTTTTGGTATTTTATATTTAATTTATAATAATCGAACTTACCAACGACCTGTACGTAGCCCTGTCGACTCCTCATCGGGTCCGTGTTCACTTGACACATGTACCACCCACGATCCGTTTCCTCGACCTTTTGTATGTGGAGGTACCAAGTACGATGGTCGTTGTACGTCAACGAGATCCGCGGGTTTTGCGTGATCACGGTATGGTGGATGGACAAGATAGTCTGTGTATCGACGCGCACCCATGCCACCTAAAACAAACACCACCGAAAAGTGTTCCAAGTTTGCTCAGGATAAAGTACCTGATGTTTCTTCAAAATGGGATAGGATAAAGCAGGTAATGTTTCTGATATTACATCGAAAGTTTTCTTAATGCCTTTTATATTGGTACTAAAATAATATCAGAAAATATAATAGAGCAGTTTCTTGTATTTTATACCAACATAAATTGAAACATTTCGAAGACTATAATATTTATATTATACATTTTTTATTATCTAAATCCATTAATAATTTCTTTTACGATTATTGAAAGAGTACAAGAATTAATTAGGGTTTTAATAAATATTCCTTTAGCGTGAATGTATTTAACATTGCGGTGAAAAAAAATATTGGCCAGAAAATGGCAGCAGTTAATGGAGGTAAGCCACTGGAAAGTTCTACATGTACACCTTATATAGGGGAAACGATTTATCTTCGTCACTTGGAAATCAGCTTCATTACTTAGCTTATTAAAAAATTTTGCTACAGCTATTTAGACGTCAGTTTCACCAATTTTCTTTCACGAAATCTACGCCGTGCCTTATAATTAATCATAATCACATCATTTCGCTTTATATAAGTAACCGTTGAAACGTATTGAATAATATAACTCTTATTCTCAACTGAGACAAAGCGGCATTGCGTGACTTAACAAGTGCAAGGTTCGTTATTCCTTGCGTCTCGCATATATTTTGTAAGCAGCTTTGGTGCTAATGATCAAACGTGGTTCATTGAAATGCCGAGGAAGGGATTAGTATAATCGGGAGGTACTTGCGGAACAGCAACACGAAGATTTGCTACGCGAGATTAATACAAGGAACGTCTTACATAGTGATGTAGTGGAATTAAATCGAAATTCATTTCGGATTCGGATATGTACTGTCAGAGTTCGCGTTTAGATTTAATCATGTAATTAAGTATAAATAAAATACAGAGTATCGATAGGAACGATCATGTAAAATAATGGATTCATTAAAATATCTCCTTGATCATAAATCCTGTAAGTTAGTTAAATAGTGTATGAAAAATGGATTCTAGGAGAATTGATAGACAGTGCTATTTATATAAGAAAATTTTTATACTCTCTATTAGACGCATTCTGATTTAATAAGTAACGAAAAATGAAAACGATTTCATCTTGTGTGCTATTGAAGAATTCTCACCTTTTTATTCGACAAAGATTCAATCTCGAGGAAAGTGAGGAAAATGTAATATACCAGGGAAAGGAGTAATGAACTTCCCCTGTTATGCGATCGATGATAACGTCGTCATAGTTTCCTTAACGCGATATTTTTGTAGGTCACTATGCTAGGAGGAAATTCGAGATTTAATTGCTTTACGGTCTTCGCTTCGTCTTCCCCGCAACAGCCTTAAACGTTTATTCCATAAAATCTGACAGTTAAATACTTAATACGATACATTTTACTGAATAATTCACAAATGAATTTTTCCAACTGATTCTTAAAAGTTATCGACGATCTTTTCAATTTCAACGAACTCCCGAAACGTAGAATCGTTCGTGCGTACATTATCGATCAACTCGACCCGGAGTACCATTCTCGGTGAGTCCTGGGCATCCCATGTAACGTCGTTTTGTTCTTATCGCTCGCTTAATCCAATACAAAGGCTGGCTTGTATCCCGTATCTCCCGTGGATTTTCGAAACCTTTACGGAGTACGGCGAATGTAGGGGTAAGTATAAGAAGGCTTAGAATCCACCCCATTTTCTTTTCTTCATCGCTAAGCTTTCTATACTCGAGGGATAGACGACAATACATTGACAGTCTATAGATCTCTATATTGAAATAGACACACAAGAAGAAAAAGCTGTACCAAATGATCCAAAGCTCTAGCGCTTCTGTGTTAACTATTAATAAGATAATTTTCAAGCTGAATCCAGTACAACACGACAGAGACAGGCGACAATACATTGTGTATAAATCTTTATATTGAAATAGACACACAATAGGAAAAGGATGTACGAAACGATCTAAAGGTCTAGTTCTATGTTAATTATTAATGAGACCATTTTCAAACCTCAAATTCAAGACAGAAGATATAAAAGCAGAAGAAGTCGATCTGAGTATAAAAACGTTTCACGATTTGTATCAACCTGGAAAGTTAAAAAAGTCTCGCAACTCAGCCAACTACGGGTAGATATATACGTTTACGCAAATTCTTCATCCGTTTGACGTCTCCGGGTAGGAATTACGATATTCCAGGGGCGTTAAGAAGCGGGCCGGCGATAATTTTTACCGGAGGCGCATGTTTCTTGTTCCTGCTGGTAACTCTACCTGGGGAATATCAACCCCAGAGAAATAGACAGGGTGAAGAGGCAAGACGGAGGGTAGCTCGAGACGCGATGCTTCTTTACGCGTGCAAAGTATACCAGATCGGCTAGACGGGGAATCATGTGGACCGGCGGCGCGGCGTCGTTACCGTATTACTTTAATAATTCAACGTGACACGGCCCGTGATGTATTTCCATTGGCGTAACGAACGAGCCAGCCGGCTGGAATTGACGTTGTTGCGAGTCACGGCTAGAATTACCATCGACCAGCTTCCTTCGCTCCTCCTCTGTTTAGTCCGCTTGCCTCCGCGTGCGAAATTCTCAAGACCGTAAAAAAAGCTTTGCTTTAATGAAACACTTCTGCCGCGGGCTTATTTGTCCGTGGGCGATGCGAGATTATTTAACTTTGTGCGAATTTCGGAAACGAAGTTTCACCACAAAACTCTCATTATGCTTTCATCTGAAACTCGCTTATTATACGATTTATTCACATCTGCGACTGTTTGTAAATAGAAGGAAAAAGTAGAATGCGACTCACTTTTAGATCGACTTCAATTACACGGTGGCAAAACGAATTATACTACCTTCACCTAATTTTTTGTGTACAAAAATGTCGATACATTCTGTAATTAAAACAGCGGATATTTTCATATAAGAAAATATTTAACGCAGGAGATGGAAGAAGTTTTAATTGCTGGGATACTGGCATAATCGTAACACATATGTGGGAAAAAAGAAAAATTCTGACGAAAATTAAAATATGCTGGTACATGGGAACATAATTCTTTTCGCAGAAGAGTTTTGTAAAGCGTAATCAAGATGAGCGCGTAGACGCGTACGCCGTACTTTGCAAAATTTCATTAAATGAATCTCCTTTTTGTTAACATTTGTCTATATGTACAGAGTTTAAAATGTGAATAGAAACGGAACGAAGAAAACACAAGAAATTATGTTTTTGTTCAAGAATTTATAAATTAGAATTCAAATCGCAGTATAAGAAATTCTTATCTCTTTATTAGTCACTGAACGGAAGTTACTATCATCGTAGGTGAACTTTATAACCAAAATAACCGTAACGAAACCTATTTATTCTTATTTCCAAGAATCATGTTATTTCTCTAGTAATTTTCTCTTATGGAAACGGAACATGGTAATTTTAATTATAATATTACCTTATAGTTTCGTAGATTGTCCACTATACATGCTAACATCGCATTCCGACCTTTGCTTACAGTCACGTTTTGAATTTCCTCGGCAAACCTGGGCGAGTCAGAATCTGAAAAATAAATATAACAACAGACATTATGCATCCGTTTATTAAGATTAAAAATAGTTTAACATCTAATTACAATATAAGAGAATAATTATATAAAAGATATATTCTTTTCTCATTTTTCTGTCCTTTGGTTTATATAAAGATGAGAAGAACTTTTGTTGTCGTGGAGTTAAACTAATGAGATATTAAAAAAGACGTAAGTACCGTGTATCAGTGGACAATAGACTGTTGGTCGGTACAGATTGCAAGTTATTATCGTAAGAGCCGCATAATGAGTTCAGGATTCAACTGGAACGTCCGCCCTTAAAAGCTTTTACCTTCGTTAATGTCTTTACGACGTCCCGAGCACCTGAATTATTTATGGACGGAAAGAATTCATGGAGAACGAAAAATAGTGGCCAGAAGGCAAAACGAGAATATTAGGTCCAAAAGGAAACAGATCTACGAGGCAAAAAGGATCAGAGAGAGAGAGAGAGGGAGAGAGAGAGAGAGAGAACGAGTTATCTTTCGTTCTTTTCATGGAGGCACCGCGAAATGCCGAGTACCGTTAATAATTACATCAGTCGTACTTTATAATGTAATAGTCCACTGTGTTAATTATGACACCTGTCTGCGAATACACGTAGAAAGTAAATACGGAACAATATTTAATTCGAGGAGTATGAAAAATATGTCTGTAATATTTTACAGTATTTTCTAGGGCACGAATAATTCTAATTTTACTCAACGTTGAATGACCTACACGCTATTGCAAGAATCGATATCCTTGGATCAATTCTAGCCTCCCAAGGAATTCTCCTGCATAGAACTATGTTAGACTGTTAATAGGAAATTCATTTTCATTCAGAATTATCCTAATTATTTAATATTGTATGTTTACAACACGCAGCAAATCCTTTTTAATTTAATTTAATTAGATATAAAATTGCCAGATATCTTAAGTTATTGTTAACGCAACTACGGCAATTCGCTTGGTTATTAATTACAATTTACGGCTATAATTGACGGGCGCTCTATTCAGGTAGATGACCTACTTAAGTGGATTAATGACTATCAAGGGACACCATGGAGCTCGGTATAGGTCCGGCACGGACATCAATTTCAACGAGTACGTAATACAGATAAATACAACGATTGATAAGCGTTAGTGCACGATTAAATTTACGACACGATTAGCAATCAAAAATTTTAACCAAAAACAGTATGTTCGCTTATTACAAGTTTGTGATTAATATATTTATTCTATGTATATTAAAATGCAGATTTAATCTGATTGAGACTTCAAGAATTTATAAATTAGAATTCAAATCGCAGTATAAGAAATTCTTATCTCTTTATTAGTCACTGAACGGAAGTTACTATCATCGTAGGTGAACTTTATAACCAAAATAACCGTAACGAAACCTATTTATTCTTATTTCCAAGAATCATGTTATTTCTCTAGTAATTTTCTCTTATGGAAACGGAACATGGTAATTTTAATTATAATATTACCTTATAGTTTCGTAGATTGTCCACTATACATGCTAACATCGCATTCCGACCTTTGCTTACAGTCACGTTTTGAATTTCCTCGGCAAACCTGGGCGAGTCAGAATCTGAAAAATAAATATAACAACAGACATTATGCATCCGTTTATTAAGATTAAAAATAGTTTAACATCTAATTACAATATAAGAGAATAATTATATAAAAGATATATTCTTTTCTCATTTTTCTGTCCTTTGGTTTATATAAAGATGAGAAGAACTTTTGTTGTCGTGGAGTTAAACTAATGAGATATTAAAAAAGACGTAAGTACCGTGTATCAGTGGACAATAGACTGTTGGTCGGTACAGATTGCAAGTTATTATCGTAAGAGCCGCATAATGAGTTCAGGATTCAACTGGAACGTCCGCCCTTAAAAGCTTTTACCTTCGTTAATGTCTTTACGACGTCCCGAGCACCTGAATTATTTATGGACGGAAAGAATTCATGGAGAACGAAAAATAGTGGCCAGAAGGCAAAACGAGAATATTAGGTCCAAAAGGAAACAGATCTACGAGGCAAAAAGGATCAGAGAGAGAGAGAGAGGGAGAGAGAGAGAGAGAGAACGAGTTATCTTTCGTTCTTTTCATGGAGGCACCGCGAAATGCCGAGTACCGTTAATAATTACATCAGTCGTACTTTATAATGTAATAGTCCACTGTGTTAATTATGACACCTGTCTGCGAATACACGTAGAAAGTAAATACGGAACAATATTTAATTCGAGGAGTATGAAAAATATGTCTGTAATATTTTACAGTATTTTCTAGGGCACGAATAATTCTAATTTTACTCAACGTTGAATGACCTACACGCTATTGCAAGAATCGATATCCTTGGATCAATTCTAGCCTCCCAAGGAATTCTCCTGCATAGAACTATGTTAGACTGTTAATAGGAAATTCATTTTCATTCAGAATTATCCTAATTATTTAATATTGTATGTTTACAACACGCAGCAAATCCTTTTTAATTTAATTTAATTAGATATAAAATTGCCAGATATCTTAAGTTATTGTTAACGCAACTACGGCAATTCGCTTGGTTATTAATTACAATTTACGGCTATAATTGACGGGCGCTCTATTCAGGTAGATGACCTACTTAAGTGGATTAATGACTATCAAGGGACACCATGGAGCTCGGTATAGGTCCGGCACGGACATCAATTTCAACGAGTACGTAATACAGATAAATACAACGATTGATAAGCGTTAGTGCACGATTAAATTTACGACACGATTAGCAATCAAAAATTTTAACCAAAAACAGTATGTTCGCTTATTACAAGTTTGTGATTAATATATTTATTCTATGTATATTAAAATGCAGATTTAATCTGATTGAGACTGAAAAGAAACATTATTTTATTACTTTGAAGCCGTTTAACAGGAAAAGTGAATAATTCCTTTTGAGAAATTTATTATTTCTTTATAAACATAATATATATAATATATAAAATATAAACTTTCACGAGACACTTTACTTATTGTTAGTATAATTTGGTGCAATGGAGTTTAAACGTGAAATGAAAATTTTATGCTACGCTGTGTTTACATTTTATACAACAGTCCTACAGTGATTTAATTAAGAAAAACATTCCATTCTGCAGTTGCTCTACGATTTAGCAAAACAATTTACATATTGTATAATACGAGGTGCATATGCGTACTGCGATTGTTTGAATTCAGAATCAACGAAGAGAACGAGGCCGATAACCATAATCTTTGCAGTTCACTTGAAGTCAAGGCTAAAAGAAGATGTATAATGAAGTTTGACCGAGCGGAATTTCGGTGACAATGAAATTAATAGATTATTGGTTTCGCGTAACGCGATTGAATTTAATGAAAGTCTTGAATGCTCGTTTTTAATAATACTTTGAACAAAATTCGATTTCACGGTGAAACTCGCTAACGACGCGAAGCAGATATTCAACGTATTTGCGAAGAAGGAACGAACGAGACGGGCGCGGCGCGAAGGGGGAGAGATGCGTGCGAAATTACTGTATTATATTGAAACGGGAGCGCGGCTGAATGAAAATTTTCGACAAACGCGCGTCCACGCGGATATTCCTCGATGAATACCTATGGTATAGTCGACGCGATGGATTAATTAAATATAGCCCAGGCTCGGTTATACGTCGGGCACATATTTTTGGCACGCGGCATCGCCAAAATTTTATTGTACCCTTCCGTAATCCCAGTTTCGTGCCAGAAAGGCGGGGATAATTAACGTTCACGGCACCTTTCATCCACGCACAATGCGGGTAATGACGACGACAGTGGATACCGGCCAAAATTCGTTACCATGTTTCCTAGAAGCTGCTACCAAGTCGATCGTCAGACTTCGATTAATCTTTGATCTGTTCGAATTCATACAAAGGATCTTTTAATAGAATCAAATAGTTAATTTCTTAAATGGTTACTTTCATAATCTCGTGATAGGATGCTCGAAGCGTTACTTCAATGTACAGTGGATGGTGTATCGACTTTGAAAATGAGAATACATTCTCCATCCTGAAACGAGGTTCCATCGAAATTCTGGATTACGTAAAAGAGAGATTTCTTATCTGTATCATGTTCGAGGGAGAATAATGAGGAATACGGAGCATAATGCGTCATTGTTACGATCTCTGATTGCGCTATGTCGGAGTACTTCTACAGATTTACAATGAATCCACATTCTCCGTTTCCTTGCCAATTCTCTACCTCCGACTCGCAGTTTCTCATTCTTCAATTCTCAATTTCATGAAGATTTTATACTGCATTATAAATAATTTAATAGCGATTCTGTATTTTTTACATATACTATATGCACAATGCTTGCGCATGAGTAATACAAACATATAAAAAGTAGCGTGTTATTTTTAACCTGGAGTAATCACTAGCTCGAGGAAACCTCATTCAACGGGTCTTCCCGTTTTGTTCGACATCAGATTGAGTTTGTCTACTTCAGCGTTTGCTTTTAAAGACGCTCACGAACACCAGCTCTTTGTCATTACAGCAAATTAAAGACCGCTCTTCATTGAAGGTTGCAGTGTCTACACGTGTTCTGGACACGCTTCGCAGATAGCAGTGGCTGTTTTCTCAGCACACGCCATCAATCTCGAGCATTCTTCGAAACCGTGCAACCGTATCGAAAAAGTGTACCGTTTAAAAGGTAGTGCTCGCCCGTTTGTTCCGCCTTTTTTGTCAGCATCAACGTCTATTAGGCGGTAGTCGTTAGTCAAAGAATATTCGGCGTGGAGTTAAATGAAAAAAAGAGGAAGATGGGAGCGAGTGGGGTAACCGAGTTCCTAATTGGCAAAGCTTTCCATCCTTTCTTCGCTTTTTCTTTCCCGACCACGTTACGCTCGCGTGCGAAACTTTCTTTCTTACTACGTTTCGTGAATTGCAACTCGGTACCCGGTGAAATTTTACCCAAGTTTAAGTGCTCTGTCGCTTTCATTAGCCGGATTCATGTTATTGCTACTAGTTACGAGAAACTTTTGCCATTTCGTTCAATCTCACGTTCTTGTTTATTCACTAATTCAATTCTATCGGAAAATTATTGTTCCGTAGATCAAATTCACTTGATATCAGGCGACATCGTGTCTTTTCGTTAAACAATTTCGCCATGCAGATCAAATGCATTCTATACATTTGAAAATACTTGAGACTGCAGTATGGCGTTGCGTAGATGTTTCCAACTGCGAGAAAGTCTCGGTGTAAAATTTTTGCGAATGCCCGCCGCGAATCGATTGTTACATAAACTTTTACAGGTGCCTGTAAAATTTTATCCGGGAATCCGTCGACGATGCTATTCGGCGAGCGGTTTTATTCATGCCCCGCAATGAACTGCAGACCGTGCAAACGAATCGGGCCGTGGTGCGGTGTCGCCAGGAAACTGTCTCCGCTCGAAACCGCGACCAGAGGAAGAGGTTAGCAGCCGAATCAACCATTCCGCGCCGGGTATTTCGATGGGGCGAGATTTTGCCCGAGATAACGCCGCCAATTGTTTCAACGAACAGCCAGAGGAATAACTTGTCTCGGTTTCAAAAGCCGGGCGGAGGCGTTTTGAAAAAAACGTGAAGACCGCGTCAATATTCAAGCGGAGCCGTGACGGACGCTTTCGGACCGGAAACGACAAACTTTACGACCGATGTTGTCCCGCCCACCTCTCGTCTCGATTCACTGGGACCAATTCCACGCTCACAGTTTCTAACAGGAATCTCGAATCGATTATATCAAAGAAAAGCCTGGTAGCTAGTTAGGATCCATCGAAAAGTTAGCTCCGAGGATCAATTATTTATACTGCTCATTGTCGGTGGCCGTTTTATTCAAGAGTTTGCCCTGGCTCTCTCCGTTCCGTCGGCGCCGCGTCACGAATCGGGCTTCATTGTGTCGCGGAGATTTATAATGCAGCTGGTTACCGGGAAAGTATGTTGTATAAATAGTGAAGCGGTTCGGCGAAAAGCGGCCCCGATCGATAGTAGTGTTGCCGCCGGAACCGTTTGCGGTCCGCGGGAATATGGATACAAAAGTTCCTTACAGCGACGAAACTTTTAATCGGCTCGTTCACCGCCGGGCAAAACGAGATTTCCGAACGGGCGAAATCACCGGCCAAGTGGAATACAGGCGTGGACCTCGTAAGAGTTTACTCTAAATGAAGTTAGAGTTTATTGGTTTATCCGTGGCAAACGGAAACGAACTTGCGCCGAACGTGCTCAATAATCCGTGCCGCGAGATTATACTTGGCTCCGCTCCTACGCCACGCGTCATTGTTGTCCGTTTCCGGATAGAAAATCAGCAATTTTAACAAGTTATGGCGGCAGGACTTATCGAACTTGCTACTTTCTGGATGATCTCGGCTCATGCTTGTCCAACAAGAGTAACTGATTTTCACCTACAATTGTTATAACACGAAACGTGACGAACCGCGAGTGAACCTTGAATTTATTAGGACAGAAGACGATGCTATGCTAGTTGAGTACTGATAATTCTTGACGAACAGGGCAGAGACGTTTTAGAATCTTGCATAAATTTTCGTCGTGGAAGTAGTCTCGAGTACTGTTCCTCTGGTGCGATGTCGTATTTCAGGATCAAATTCGACGGAGATAAAATATATTCGCCGCACGGCACCGGCGACGATAAATCAGCCAATAAATGAAAGCCCAACGAGCCGAGGGAGACCACATAAAAAGAAAATAGGGGAGAGAAAAGAAGACGGAAGGAGAGCGGTCCTCATTATTTCTGAAGCCAGAGTAGTCTCTCCAGTCTTGCTAAAGGCTACGTTTTGCGGTGTATATCACCCGTCTGTCTCCTTAAAACGCCAACGCACAACGCTGATAAGTGCGACGAATCATTTCGGCGCCGACGATTTGTTTTTTATAAATACGATTTCAAGAGCTGTTAATATATCGTGGACGCTTATGAGACGTTTGAGAGCATACCGTCGCATCTTCGCCGGCTAATATTGTTGGTTAAAGCCGATTTTCCACGCGAAAATCGCATCAACGCTGGCATCCGATTATTGTGTGCTTATCGTGTGTTGTATGCGTACACCGCGCCTTTGTGGCATTTTCGAGGATTAATATTATGAACGGCTTAAGTGGAATAGCAAATTGAATTTTAAAAAGGGTCTTAGGAAATCCGATGTAGCTTCATAAGTGTCAATCGTTTACCTCGTTTACCGAGCAAAATAAATTCCTATTGGAGACGCGGTAATGGGTTTTCGTAACTATGCTGAGAAATCTACACTTTTTAAGCTTGCTGTATTAATATACCTGACCGGTCTGATTGATAATGCCTAAATATAATTTACACCAGTTGATTAATTATGTACAGATTATATTTCAATTCTTTACCAAATGCCTATAAACTGAAAAATTCAACGTTGAGAAAGAAGTGAGTGATGGACAATTATAAACGCGTAAGTCTAATTTAATTTCCTTGATCCGTCAATGAATTGTCAGTGAAACCAGAGCCACGGTGAAGCGGAAGCCCATCGACGCGACACGGTGGGAATGAAGCGGGAGATAATAGCGGCAGGAAGTGAAGCTTTCGAACGCGGCTAAAGGAAACGAGAATGGCGTGTTCTTCACCGCAGGAGTAACAGGACTTGTCACTTTAGCCAGCGGGTAAATAAGTACCATTTAAATGTGATATCCACAGGAGATTGAGGGACAGAGCTTGAAAACGTAGAACCCGATACGTACCTATCTACCTACCTACCAACTCTCTGAGCGCCGATACACCGCTCTCTACTTAACGTTTACTAACTATTCAACGTTGCCTACCAACTGTCATTCCCACGAATTCCCTGCCGTTTGGCCCCTCTCTGCGCCGTCTATGAATAAATAATGGGGACCGCGTGATAAGAATGGCATTTTCAAATGAAATATCAAAGAGTTCGAACCGTTCTCTAATTTTTTTCAACACTGCCTACGTGACGGTGCAGGCTTGACGTTATTTAACAATTACATATTTTAATCATCGAATTATCACTGTACATTAGATACATGTATTAGTTCTGGACGTCTAGCATCTTTAGAATCATCAGTCGAAATTAATTGAATTAAATGGTTGATCTTCTGAACAGATCAAATTCCTTTTGGTGACGACTCAATGAGGAAAGCAAAAGGCATAATTTTAACCTCGAGCCCTGTCTCCCAAGTATTCCCGTTCCCATTCGTGTCTCCTTAGAGCCGGCGCCGCTCGTGCTTTGGGAGAACGTGAAATAGCAAAGTAGCTGGCGGAGGTGGAAATTATTTTATTTCGCGTTTCGGTACGCGGCCCACCCCCGCCAGGGCTCATTCATATTCATGCCGACGCCCAGCCACTTCGTCTTCGGAACGCGACTCGCGGTTCGCGTTGGTTACTTGAAGATTCAACCACAGTCTCCGCCGTCACTTCGCCTAATTCTGTCCCTTATCCCCTTATCACGTTCTTTCTTCGTCTTTGATTGCAGATCCACATAATAGACACGTTATACATCATCCAATGAAACGTTTCACTCGGATTTTATCTTCTCCCGTCGATTCTCAGAACGGAAACAATACAACTTAATATGACGGAGAAATGACTTGTTTATCCGAAAATGCAATCAGCTATTTTTATGTATCTATGTATTTCATTTTTATTATTAAGAACTCCGAACTTACAGTCATTGGTAAAACAAAGTTGTTATTGTCTGCCATAAAAATGAATGGACTTTGAAGTTCCTAACGCGGTAACGAGCTAAACAGTTTGTAAATGATATCAATGTAATTAAAAGGAGGATGTAACCGCGGAACGGGCGCGGCGTCGCGTAGTTTTATTGTGCAGTCGTTGTTTTTATTTTCCCAAGCGGCATGTGGTCAAACGTTTTGGTGCTCAGCCTGCTGCTGTTGCGAGTGCCGTGAAAGTGCTTGAAACGCTTTTGTCGGAACAAAAGCAGCCGCGTTTCAGTATGCATACTTCTGGTCGGGCGCAATGTTTTCTAAGACCGCTAAAAATACGCCGACCTATATGAGAATAAAAGGAAGATTTTCTTACAATTCTCTTAATATAAATACACACACTTTTTAACTATAAAATAACACGAAGATAAAATATATACAGAATTCATATTTAGAATTAAATCGATTCTATTTTTACATGTGACAGAGATCTTATATTTGAAAATAATCGCATTCATAAAGTACTTGATTTCATTCCTTTATAGATATCAGGATATTAATTATAATCATCGATCAATCAAATTAACTTGAACCGAGCGACGTTCCATAAAAAGTTGATCCGATCGTAAAGATCATAAAATCCTTTCGTATCAGCACGTAAAAGGTTTCATAATCGATTCATCAACTTCAACCCTTTACACGGGAACAATCTTTCTGTTCAAACATGAAGTTTCGCATTTAATCAAGCCGTCTAAAATAACAGCGTCCCGCGGTATTTCGAACGGTGGTTCCATCCGAGAGGTGAATACCGCACGTGGCCTTGTCACGGACAGGGAATAACTCATCAAATAATGTCAACTTCCAAGCTTATCGAAGCATGTAACGTTTCCATATCGGTCGCTACCTACGCGTAGACTACACACACTTTTTAACTATAAAATAACACGAAGATAAAATATATACAGAATTCATATTTAGAATTAAATCGATTCTATTTTTACATGTGACAGAGATCTTATATTTGAAAATAATCGCATTCATAAAGTACTTGATTTCATTCCTTTATAGATATCAGGATATTAATTATAATCATCGATCAATCAAATTAACTTGAACCGAGCGACGTTCCATAAAAAGTTGATCCGATCGTAAAGATCATAAAATCCTTTCGTATCAGCACGTAAAAGGTTTCATAATCGATTCATCAACTTCAACCCTTTACACGGGAACAATCTTTCTGTTCAAACATGAAGTTTCGCATTTAATCAAGCCGTCTAAAATAACAGCGTCCCGCGGTATTTCGAACGGTGGTTCCATCCGAGAGGTGAATACCGCACGTGGCCTTGTCACGGACAGGGAATAACTCATCAAATAATGTCAACTTCCAAGCTTATCGAAGCATGTAACGTTTCCATATCGGTCGCTACCTACGCGTAGACGGTTCGCTGATTAACACGCTAACGGGTCATAAGTATTGCATTATTCATCCGGCCTGCAACCCGGCCGGCTATTAATTAACGGCTACACGTATAATCAGTTCACGATGTTGACAAGGCTTAATTAGAATTTTTTTCCAAGAGTCACGCGCGTCACTACGACCAGTTTCACCTTTCCCGTTTCAATCTGATTATTAAGATAAACGCGGAAAAACGATTTCCTAGCTTCTTCCAAGTTGGATCGTTAACGAAACCATCGTATAAACGATCGAAGCACTTTTAATATTTTATTTCGTATTCACATTTTAGTCGCTGCGATTCATACGGAAGTGAAGATAATTCGCTTGATTAAGGCAGATGTGAACCGTGAAGAAATTCCATTGTTCGGCAGGTCTATTGCACTAATTAAAGACCTCGCGCGATTCGGTCTCGTCGTCGATTAATTAAAATTTTCCTTTTTTCGGGGATTCAATGGTGGAAAAGTTACCGCTTCCCGGTTGGAAATCTGGGTTACGCGTTCGATCAATACGCCGCATAAAACATGTGTTACAATAGGACTCTCTCTCCTTTTTGCAAGTTAAGACTGGTATTGAATCCTTTATTATTGCTCGTGCTGCAGTTTGATGATGATAGCCGATGTTTCTCTTTTGTCCGTAGAAAACTAAAATAAAATGAATACAAAAAGCAAAATGCGACATCGAATCACGATCATTATTACATTACGTTATTTTAATTATTTTTTACATTGCATGGCAAATATGTAATGCAATCTTTAATATTGCTATTTTCATGAATATTTGGTATACCAAAGTAGATTCATTATGAAAACTAGAGGGTAAATCCATTTTCATATATGAAATTACTTTATGGTTAATTACTTTGAAACCGCTTTTGGTGCACTGCTCTGAACGATTCATTAAAAATTTTGATTGAAAAAGCGTGAATACGAGGAGCACTCATTCTTCAAGTCTCTGAATAAATGAACAAAATTGTTAAAATCCAACTAAATGCGATTCCATTATGAATATCATTTTTCATTGCTGTTGCAATTTTTAATAGTTCCTCTAAATATTCTATTCTATTTTATTTTTTTATTTGCTACCCACTATCCATTTAGAGATTCCTATATATTTTCAATTATCCCAGGATGGATCGTGGCAGGCCCGATATCCCAGAAGCTATTCCGTAATAAAATCATTAAACCTTTTAGCGAAACGGCAAGGAATGTGGTAGCATTCGTGGAAATCGCAAGCCGGCTAGCCGATTATCAGAAAAGCGAGAGGATGGAAAACGTCGGCTTAACGCGGAATATACGGACTCCACGTGAGAGCGAGATTGGTCATATCGCGGGATTTTTGGTGCAGCGATGCCGTTGATTAGTCGCCTCTGGTTCGCGAATAGAGGAAACGTGGAAGCGTAGAAAGAAAGACGCTCCCTTTAGCCGGGAACGAGGGCGCGGGGACGACAGGGGAAATACGGTTGGAATAATAGAACGAGAAGGTTTCGCGTGAAACGCAGACCTTCTCTTGGGGAAAGGAAGACGGAATCGAAGAAAGATGAGCCCGAGTTCGCGAAGAAGAAGCGGGTATATGACTGACATAGCTCTGCTTCATTCGAGCTACGAGTTCTATCTTCAGACTGGTAACGATTACTGACGGCTTCGAGACAGTTTGAAATGTATTTGAAAATTGGAGATTGGCACCAGATATGGAAAAAAGTTCTGTGATATTGGCAGGAGAAAATGGAAAGAAATAACATTCTCAAGCTATTATTGATGTATGAAAAGAAGCAGAACTCCATATTTCAAATAAAATATACAATTCTTGTAATGAATATTATGTTAAAATGGATTGAAAGTAAATAAGTGAAGCATCATCAATCTAATAAATTGACGAATGTACGAAAGACCTGGAAGATAATCAATGTGTCCGACATGCAGGGTACAGTAGTACTGTATCATCATTGTGCTTCAGATTTCAAAGCATAAAAGAGCATCTAGGTAATTGCAGACGTCTGGAAAAAGGCAACAATACTACTGACTGATATGGTACATGCGTACAGAAGAATTTCATCTGACTTTCAAACCATGGATGATGGTTATCTAGCTTTTGTGATAGTGAGAAGCTTTTTCTAATTACGAGATCAAATCTCTTATGACGATCTGCGGAATATCGTTAATTCGTGTCAGGTAACAATTTTGGGAAGCATATATTAATTGCATAATTGTACGGTTTCGTACTTGCTTTTAAAATACTCAACTTCTAGTTATTTGCGTTGGTTATTTCCTATCCGCGAGTGGAGCTTCTAAAAATGTTTTAATTCGAGGACTAAATTTGGTACAGATAATTAATAGGATATTACTTATTTTATTTTTTTATTTGCTACCCACTATCCATTTAGAGATTCCTATATATTTTCAATTATCCCAGGATGGATCGTGGCAGGCCCGATATCCCAGAAGCTATTCCGTAATAAAATCATTAAACCTTTTAGCGAAACGGCAAGGAATGTGGTAGCATTCGTGGAAATCGCAAGCCGGCTAGCCGATTATCAGAAAAGCGAGAGGATGGAAAACGTCGGCTTAACGCGGAATATACGGACTCCACGTGAGAGCGAGATTGGTCATATCGCGGGATTTTTGGTGCAGCGATGCCGTTGATTAGTCGCCTCTGGTTCGCGAATAGAGGAAACGTGGAAGCGTAGAAAGAAAGACGCTCCCTTTAGCCGGGAACGAGGGCGCGGGGACGACAGGGGAAATACGGTTGGAATAATAGAACGAGAAGGTTTCGCGTGAAACGCAGACCTTCTCTTGGGGAAAGGAAGACGGAATCGAAGAAAGATGAGCCCGAGTTCGCGAAGAAGAAGCGGGTATATGACTGACATAGCTCTGCTTCATTCGAGCTACGAGTTCTATCTTCAGACTGGTAACGATTACTGACGGCTTCGAGACAGTTTGAAATGTATTTGAAAATTGGAGATTGGCACCAGATATGGAAAAAAGTTCTGTGATATTGGCAGGAGAAAATGGAAAGAAATAACATTCTCAAGCTATTATTGATGTATGAAAAGAAGCAGAACTCCATATTTCAAATAAAATATACAATTCTTGTAATGAATATTATGTTAAAATGGATTGAAAGTAAATAAGTGAAGCATCATCAATCTAATAAATTGACGAATGTACGAAAGACCTGGAAGATAATCAATGTGTCCGACATGCAGGGTACAGTAGTACTGTATCATCATTGTGCTTCAGATTTCAAAGCATAAAAGAGCATCTAGGTAATTGCAGACGTCTGGAAAAAGGCAACAATACTACTGACTGATATGGTACATGCGTACAGAAGAATTTCATCTGACTTTCAAACCATGGATGATGGTTATCTAGCTTTTGTGATAGTGAGAAGCTTTTTCTAATTACGAGATCAAATCTCTTATGACGATCTGCGGAATATCGTTAATTCGTGTCAGGTAACAATTTTGGGAAGCATATATTAATTGCATAATTGTACGGTTTCGTACTTGCTTTTAAAATACTCAACTTCTAGTTATTTGCGTTGGTTATTTCCTATCCGCGAGTGGAGCTTCTAAAAATGTTTTAATTCGAGGACTAAATTTGGTACAGATAATTAATAGGATATTACCTTCAAACGAAATTATTTTAAAAATAAAAATAAATCGTATTTATAATATAAATTATTTCATTACAAGCTACGATATGAGAATTTTGAGAAAAGTACTCTTATTTTTAAGCTTCGCTTTTTATAGCCATGGGAAAAATAGCGTTTGGTAAATTGAATCTTGACGATAAAACGCGACGTTAAAAATCGGACGCGTTTGCAACAAGTCCGTCGTAGACGATTGACGTTAATTCGGAAATAGCTCGGAAACGCGAGATTTTCTTTCAAAGCGGAAACAAACCGAGGTAATTCCGAGCACCCGTTGCTGCGTCGGAAGAAATGAACTTTTGTAATCAATTTAATCGGTCGCTCGCGTAAATTGACATTTCAACAGAAACTCGAAGCTGTATTGAATTTAATATTCGACGTCGACGTACGAAAGGTACCAGACAGCATTTAGATTCGAACTTAGAACAAAAGCGACTTGCAAAAAGTCTGAGCAACAAGTATTGAAATCGATGGTAATCAATAAACAAAACGTATTGTTCATCATTTTAGTTAGTGCTTTCATCCTGATTGTATATTTGCCGATTGCTTGTACGTTTCATATTGTCCCAATTATTGCTAACGGTTTAACGACGTTCATGTATAATGTAATTCGATACAAAAAGGTACAACGTACTAAATTAATTTAATTAGATGTTATGAACGTTTCATTGTATCCGATGAAACTCAATCTGATTTGTAACAAAATTAGTAAACTACGATTTCCAGTTAAAAATATATGTTTACATATTAAACAGGCATTTCCGTAGATTAATTAAATTAATTTTTTGCAGGAAGAACAAAGTGTGAAAAAAGCGAAGTGGAACGATCAAAGTTATTTTACAATCGGGCGTAGTACACGAGATAGTCGCCACGCGAAATGGTCCATTTCACGCGACCGAATTGTGTATAGCAGTCGTTAACCTAATGCGAAAACATGGGCGTTTCCTAGTTTATTTTTACTTTTAACGGAAACAACAATAATAGCATTACGTGAGTGTCTAATTTCCCGCATCGGACTACATATTATGGAAAAAGTGCAGGACCGTGATCCCATCCGTTCCAATCCCTCGAGATTTCGCTCCTACTACTGATTTCAAGCTAGATTATAGTCAGTGCCGAATAGTCACTCGCTAGTGGGAAGTTCTACTCTTCCTCGAAATGCTTAATTCCATAGTAGAAAATAGGTCATTATAGAAGCTTCTATGATTGGGGGATTGATATGAAATATATTAAGTGTAGAAACATTAATTATTTCTGGGCAAAGAATGATTGACGAAAACATGCTAACAAATTAAAGGAACAGAACGATAAAGAAGAGACAACTTTTATAGAAACTTTGAATGCACGTAAAATTTATTATTTACAAAAAATTAAATGTACTAGATTAACATATAATTATTACAGAATTATTACTTCCAAAGAATTTCATTTTTTTTAAATAATGAGGAGTATATATAAGAAACTCACTGTTCTTGTAATTGTCCGATTGGGATGCATACTGCGTGCCGTGATGGTGACCAGATATCTGTCCCAATACGTCCAGATTCCTCGATTGCCGTCCTGGAAAAAGCACAATGGAACGCGAACATTAACGATTGGGCCACGATTAATCATAACGGTAAATTAGGGGCTCTCGAGGATAAAGGGTTGCATCCTCCATTCTCCTTTTTTCCCTCGCCGTTCTCCCTATCGAGTCGAAGATTTCCAGCCGAAATTCCACGGACAATTTAAATTACGAATCCTTATCCCGATAGAGAGTCTCTAATGAAGCGGGCCGATATTTTGATGAAGCCACGGGCATCTCGAGAGCACGTCCTAGCAAATATCTCGATTGGACGAGTTTTTAGAGCGTACTCGAGACAAACGAGTAATTACGAATTTCCGCAGATAATTAAAACTCGAATGTATATAATTATTATTGATTATTAGCACTGAATTAAACAATCAGGTTTTAATCGCGTACGTAGAATGCGCAGGGATTGTTCATAAAATTATTTTACTGTGTCATACAAAGTGTGCAATTATTGAAACACGGCCTGTTTCGTAGGGTACTCGAGGCGTTAAAATGATAATTTAAAGTTGGAAATCACAACGACCGACCTGCGCTACGGTCGAAAGTTTAACGATATTCCGCGAGGACAACTACGCGCAACAATTCTCATAACTTGGACAGACTATAGCTCTTTCCCCGGTGAAAGTAGGAAAAACTGGTACCTAGATGAGAGCATTGCATGCTACAGTAACAACAACCAACTTTTTGCGATGTCAACGGTACGCTGGCGTCACGCAATTGAACTTGCTTAAATTCATGCGCCGTTCGCAGTATTTTTAGCCCCTGTTATTTAAATATTCGTATTATTATTATTACCTCGCATGCTCGGGTATCATTAATGTATTATAGGCTGATAAGTCTTGCGCTGATTGATCGCCATTTGAACTGTGGGCGTCGTGAAACTATAATTTTAAATTAGTTACTGCCACGTTGATGTCGTATAATACGAAGGAACAGGATCGTTGGATATCTAACAAGATTAGATTTCATCCGCGATTTTGCAAAATTGTTGGTACACACGCGTATCATAAATTGTTTCATACGCAAACGTTTCAACGATCCATAACCATAGGACAATTTTATTGGCAACGCGGATTCTGAATAACTAAAAACGAACACGCGGGCAGCTCGGTTCCAGCGGAACGCAATGTAAACTTTGAAGGAGCGAAGTTTTCTCTCCCCCTGCCGCGAAATTCGAAATGATAAAGTTCCTATTGGCCGGCCGGGAAAGTCGAGGCTCTAAAGGAGCAATTCCTATTTCACGTAGCTATATTTAAATCAATAAGGACAAGATTATAAGTCCCCAATGGAAAAACTTTCGCCATAATCATTTGCATTCAGGTGTCGGCAATTAGCAAACTTTTACTCCGCCGCTACGTTATCGTTCATCTCTGTCCCCGCGATTCATAATCTCTCCCACCGTCAAAAGAATAAAACCGCTCTTGCATATTCAATGATTGTTTTTTTTCCAATTTACAGAAAATAATACAACGTAACTACAGTGTTAAATTATTAAATGGTTTTATTCAACACCTATTCAAATAATGAATTGTCTTTTAATCGAGACGTTTTCTTTTTTAATTGACTACAACTAGAAAGATGTAATGATGTTTCACTTCATGACAGATTCACTCAAAATGAAATTTATCTCATACGCATTGCAGTGAAATGTTAAAGGGGAGAAACAATGGATAATTTACAAAGTTTCTAAAAATTCGTCTGTTACGGTAACGCTTCGCGTTTGCATTTCCTGCGGAAGTTAATACATCGCCAATACGTTTCACCTGTCAAAGCCCCCGTCCACAGCGAGAGGTCTTGTATACGCGCGCACGCATGCGATTCGCAAAGTTCCGTTGCAAAATTCCACACAATAGCCGCATGACATGGTGGTACCTACCTATGTTTTTTTGGCCCAGCCCCGGCACGGATTAGCCGCGTACACGGGTTTTGCAAACATGGACCGCGGAAAACCGAAAACTCTTCAATGAAAGTTGAAAGCAGTTGTTTGCTCGAAGGACGGGTTGCTCGGGGAAAACGTTCCCTCAGTCAAAAGCCGCGCGTTCTTGTCGCTTAATGTTAAAATCATATAAATACCTATATAAACTTGAATAGCAAACAAATAGGCGTAGTAAAATAAATTACATTTTGTCCGTCTATCAAATGAATAACGAATACATAAAACGAATAGCGTCAGAAATATTTTGGACGGTGTAAATGTGTCTGCGTCGTGAATAATATCTAATTGAACGAGGACGAGATCTTGGAAAATTTACTCTCGTTCTTGCGGGTACACATCCGACTCGGTACGTACAGACGCTGGGTCGGGCGCATCAAAAATATCGAACCGCGGAATTCAATTTGCGGACTTGTACCCATAGAGATCGGAAGTTGCCGGAAGTTGCCGTCGGAACGGCGGCGTGGCGGCGGCCCGCCCACTCTCGTAAATAATCAACAACGACGTTCCCGGGGATGATAACCTAACGAACTCGTAGCGGCGGGAAATTCCGGGATGGAGGAGGCGCGGCCGGGGCTCTCCGAGCCCGTCAAAGGCTCTATTGAAATTCGAGAAATTCGAGAAACGACGCGACGCGACGCGAAGAACCGCGAGCGAAACAATGACGTTTCGCGTTCACCACGGTGTAAACACGGCCGGTGGCCGTATTTTTGTATGACGGCCGCCTTTGTGCTCGCTCGCTTTCAAATCTCGCAGCTATGTACGCCTGAACTTGGATAACTGAATCCTATTGGGTCCTCCGCGCGACTCCTCGTGTTCTCATAGCGTTCCTTCCAGCGCCGTAATACTTTCGAGAAAGCTTTCATTGTTCGAATTCGAGTACGAACTATATTTCTCCTTGAAGACTCCTTCTTTCGCCACTTTCGCTTCTTCCTCTTCCTTTACTGCTGCGACCTCGTTTCGCCCGGTCCAAGTGCAGAGAGGGAGCTTTTCTCTCAGCACGTAGCTAGCTAGCTAGCTACCCCACCGCCATCAGCCGTTCCGGTGTGACGAGGTTTATTTAGGACGCGGTCTCATCATGAAACGATAATATCACGGCTGGCTAGGCAACGATTAATGGAGCAATCTCGGCTGTGACTGATGTTATACGCAATCGGGAAACAGCTCCTGGCTTTTCATCGGCCTCGGATATGTACATCGTGCGAGGGATTGGCTGCTGCTTACGAGCACCCGTCCAATCTATTCAACACCGTGAAATTTACTTTACGGCTTATTGCCGAGTGTTTAGAGTAAAATGTAACCGCAGCTCGCCCCTACGCCTTCCACGATGTCATTCTTATTCGCGCCTTGTTCCGATGCTGATACAAAGATAACGACGAGGCAACGTCTCCTCATATTTTAATAAATCAAAAGCTCATCGACTTGGATGAAATTTTCTTTCTACGATCTCACGTTTTTTCTCAGCAGAATTTTAATCTATACGAAATTGATCGACAGAATTTGATTGCACGTTTCTCAGAAAAATCATACCTGGTAAATGAATCTCAAAATAGAAATAAATTAGTAAGAGAATTTTCTATTTAAATTCAGACAAAATTAGAATCAAGCATTTCGTGTGTACGTGGCATCTGTGGTTTTAGTGTAATCAGAATAATAGGTAAAGAAACGGGAAGAATAATAGTGGACAAGTATTTTTCATCCATGAAGGTAGCAGTTCGTTTTCAGACTTTATTAAAAAAGGAATATAATAACGTAAGGGCAACTGTCGTCGGCCAGATATTTATTGTAAAACCATGAGTCACGAGGGACCGGAATCGATTTGTCTTTACTCCCGAATTCGTATTGAGAGGCGAACCTGGCTAGATCTATTTATCAACGGCACCGAACGATGAAAAAGAGTATTACAAAAAAAAAAAAAATGAACGACGACGCGCAGAAGAGTGATGGTACCTGAAAAATCGACGGATCTCGTTAAACTGCTATTACATTTTTCTCGTTATACACTCGATACAGTGCGATTCGTTCATATACAAAAATAGCAATAATTAATATTAACAGCTTAACTATACATTACATGATCATATCATAAAATGAATTATTGTAAGATAGAAAAACTTGGTACTTTGAAATTTTGCAAATTAGACATTGCATTTATCATAATACAATACTGCAAAATTTCAGTAGTTAAGGTCAACGATTGAAGCACATTCAAACGTTCGTTACATATTCATAAGCTCGAAACTCATTTACAGAAATTTCTTAATTATAAAAAATCTAATGTAGGTAAAATGCAATATGTGATCTGTTTTTCTTGATTTCTTTCGTGGATATTCCTTAAATTCAGTATTGAAGTTCCTGAGTAGAAACTTACGTGCTCTAGATATTAATACGGCTTTATACGTAATATATAATTCACTGTCAGAGGAGAGTTTTAGCTTCATTCCCGTCTGTCGCTCCCTTTTTGATGGGCTATTTAACCAACTCAGGCAACTCTTTTTTCAGGCAAAAAATTAAAAAAGCAATACAGAATTTACGGAAATCCTCATTAACGACGATGTCAAAATTATCCTCGTTTTATATGAAGTTGAAACGGCGATGTTAGATATTTAAAATGAAGGGAAATGAAAATAACAAGATACTGTTATTATATTATCAGTAGATACCGTCTTATTCATACATAAATACATTCATTCTCTTGATTTCATGGTAAAATTAATAGCGAGAATTTTAGAAAAATATTTTTCTTGCATCTCATTTAAGTAAACTTCATTTGCAGCTTCTTAAAATAAATTTTCACTAGAATACAACGGAGAAATAATAGAAGTTATAAGAGGAACAATGAACAGGATTTATGAAAATCTCCGGTAGCTGCGGTCATCCATACATTACTGAAGTAACGACGGGACGTTTTTATTATCGAGAACCGTCAAGTCACCTAACCGTAAGTTGAGAAATGGAAAGAAGATGAAAGGAATATCGGCGAATCGATATTTTATCTATCGTTGAAGAGATGAAATGCCACGGAACATTGCGTGACCGTTGAAATCTGCTTTTCCAACAGAAAACGAACACGAAAACTATATTTTTCGTTCCTCCCTTCCTTTACAACGTTACAACGTTTATTTAGAAAATCTTTTGTCCTTTCGACCAATTGCGGTGCTTGCTAGAAAATCTCAGCGGTAACTCTTGTAAAATCTCTAGTCGAGAACTGGCAAGCTGATACTCGATAAGAGGGAATGTAACGAAATTGAATTCAATAGTTCTCCTGATACAATCTCGCCCGTATCTATATTATTAGCAAAAAAAAATAAAATAAAATAAACGAAGCAAATGTGTATAATTTTTAATCATTTATTCTATCGGCAAAGAAGAATGCATTTATTTCTCGTTGTGGAATTTTTCAAGTTGCTTAAGTCGACATGAAATAGACCATCAATGAAATATGGCAAACTCTCTTTACAATAACAAGAATCCACACATTTTTCATTAGATAATTTGATGTATGGCTACTCTTATACTACTTCTTTCTAGGTAACGAAGTTCGAGGAGAATTATATGTATATTTACTTCGTTAACTGAATTAATAATTTTAGAAGTGAAACGTTTAATTCTTCCAGCTGGCGCAACACGCGGACTTAAACTGTTTGGATCTCGCGTTTTAAATTTAATTAATATCTGATTCGCATAACGGTAGGTAAGTCAAAGTCGCGAGATCGCTCGGGGATACACGAGCCACTGGGGACCGGGGATATTACAGAAAGTTGCGAGGGCATAAATTTAATTTCACCCGTGAACCGGTGTTAATCCTTCTTCCTCTTTATGCACAGAATCTCCTTCTTTCGGTGCTAAAGGTAACAATACTACGGAGCAAAGAATAGAGACAAAGTTTTAAGAAATGATTTAATAGAGCCACTAAAAGTAAATAAATCCTGTACACTAATTAATAAAAAAACAGTTCCATCGATGTTAAAAAAAAATTGCGATCATGATTCAAGTAGTAATTAAGTGTCTGCTATTTCCTTCGGGAACTGCCCACGCCTCTCTTCCCACGGACTAAATAAAATATAGATCAAAGTAAAGGAGCTCTTCAGCTTGATCTAGGCCAAGTGTCCCATTCGGAACCGAGAGTTGTGGATAAGTGGATAACTTCGAAATGAAGAGACACCCCTTGTGGCGAGTTTAACACCCTTGTATCGAGGCTTCGCGCACCATACACCGTGCGGTAAAACTTCTCCTCAGTGGTACTTGCGTTTCTTATGGCAGCCAGTAGAACTGGCAAGACGAAGTTGTCGAGTTAAATCACTTTTCAAAGACAGATGTCCCCTGTTTTTCAGATAATACTCATTCTAAATAGCGAAAAGTTTCCCGACGTTTATTTATGATCCAAAGTTACAACGTAATGTGCATAAATTGTACGGAGATGTTTTAATAACTTGCGAAACAAGTTGTGTACATCTTTGTTGCCTTGTAATTAGGAAATACAGTGTGAAATGTCCAACTTCGACTTTTCTGGCCCATTTGTCCGGAGACTTTGGCATTCAATTCTTTGAAAGCTGACTCGCAGTTCTATAATTCTTTAATAAGGTCCAATCACAACTGTGAGACAACTCCTTTGCTTCGGTCGGCGCGTTCGAAAAGCGAAGGATGTCGAGCAAAGGTACCAAGTTTGTGCATTTGATTATAGAGAAAACGGCTCCGGAACTTTTTGCTTTAGCAGCGTTGTGGAATCAACAACCTGGGTAGACCGATGTAAATCGAACGGTCGATTCCATGTTCGCTGACCGAGCAACCGCCACGCAGTCGCGCGTGGCTACATCTCTCGGCGAAAGCAGAAAAAAAGGTAAAAAGTGGAAAAAAATTCCACGGTTCCATCCAGCGGCGGCAGTCATTCGTCTGTGTTAAAAAGGGATTCGATGTCGATATCGAGGCATACATCACACACGTGATCGATGATAGCGATTCGAGCAGATGGCTGCAGCCAGTTGTTTCATGCGCGGATTGAGAGAGGAACATTGTTTCGGCTTAAAGATAACGCTTTGTTTCCGCCGCTACGCCGGGAACAATTCACACACGGTGAAAATCGAATAACGCGCGTAAAGCTTCAGATAAGCGGCTGGAAAAAGCCTCGGCTCAAACAGCTTTCATATTTCACCCCTTCCCCGCCGCCGCCGCCGCCGCCGCCGCCCCCAACGGCTGACCGGCTCGCGTCGTATTTTCCATTCTATCCTGTGTTCTCACCCTTTTAATTACTGACAGGTCGAGCGTTCATCGATCGCCCCCACGCATTTAATGGAATCGCGTATATCGCGGTCAGAAAGATTAAAACTCGCGTGACTCTCCCTCGTACCGGTGTTGTTCTCTGCGAACCGTAAAACAGTCCAGACACGTATGAGAATTTCCAAACCAAAAAGATGGCGATCAATTATAAATGGCGCGTGCTGCTACCCAAAGATAAGGAATATAGATAGAAAAATAAAATGATGCAGTAATTTGAGAAATTTCTCAATTATATGAGATAGCACCACCAATTTCTGATGATAGAAAATTTGCTTCTTGAACAAGAATCTACTTTTCATTAAAACACAGGCAAGACATTTTTGATTTTGTTTCAAATAATTACATCCAGTGAAATATGATTCGTGGCAAACGGTGAAACATTCGTTGCTAATTAAGATTCTCTTGTTACTTCGTTACTGAAACTACGGCGCGATACACCTTACGAAGGACCAGAAGTGGAAAGAACGCGCGGCTCGTTTGAGGAGTTACATCTGAAATTACTGGCTTCGCGAAGCTGTTTATAAAGAGCGCGCCCATTTTTTTCGAAACCGAGTAGCTATCCAGCACAAAAAGCGGAGGGGCTGCTTACGCGCCTTGTTGGGTTCTACAATTTGAGGCTCGAGTCGTTAAAGAAACGCGTTTCGCGCTTTTGCCTCTGTCGTCGTTACTTAATTCAGACAAGTTTCACTTCTTCTCTCATGTGCAGTATTATTATCTCCGTGCTTTATCTGACTGTCCAATTCGATAACAAAGGAGTATTTCTCTGCGAGAAGACGATTTTATAAATGAGCATAGCTTTTCTGATAAATTTTAACCTTCACTTTTATATATACTTAATTAATGTTTCTATGCTACTAAACTTTTGAGCACAGACGAGTTAAAATGTTAAATATTTAAAACAAGCAGCTTTCGAATCCCATCAATTTCTTTCCATTCCAGACATTTTTCAAAATTCGAAAGCTGTAAATCCAGCAACTATCGAAGAAGTGTCGGCGATCAGGAATATCCGTGCAGCAATTTGGCAAACGTGCCGGGGTGACTGGAATAAGTAATTAAAGTTGGAAGGCATTCAAAGTGCGAAAGATCGCGCGCTTAAACCCCAGTGGTCGGTTCAGCCCCGCGTTGTATCGTAACAGCTTTTTGATTTATTCGTTCAATCATCGTAATGCACATCAGTCCGATTTAGCGTGTCGCGCGCGCGGAGGCGTGCATATCGAGTTTTCGCGCGTGATACGAGCCGGCGCGCGCGGCGTGGACGGCAGGAACATCGCGATGGGTGGGCCTCTAGCTCCGTTCACGAAATGGTAACAGGCCGCGGATCAAATGGAGCACGCTTTGACGTCGCGCGAACGAACGACGAACGTTTGGTTTGCCAGATCCCAGAGTTCCCAACGGTCGTGAACGATCGATACTCTCGCGCGAAACAAAGTGCGCCGAGGCGCGGCGCGACGCCGCCGCCGCCGCCGCGCCGCGCCGTCCGGTGCACATTTCTATACGTTCCAATCCGAAGGGCAATTCAATTGCGGCGGACGTCCCATACGGCCATCTGCAATATTCTCCGCGAGCAATCGTCCTCCAGAGACCGTCAATGTACGCGCTCGCGCACCTCCCAATGACATTTACATTTATATTGACACGGTGCTCGAATGGGTTCTTGAACAAGCGCCGCCGCGGCGAACGCTTAAACGCATTTGTGGTCCCGGCTTAACGACCAATTTCAAATTTTTCCTGCCCCTCGATCCCGACCGATTTAGCCTATGCAACGGGCAACGAAACAACGTTATCGCGTTACCAACGCGCTCTCGAATTGTTCGATGGTACGCCGCGCCGCTGGTCCAATCCTCCCGTCGACTTTTTCAATCCTTTATCGCACGGCACCGTCCCGCTCGCGATATCGCGACCGTGTGAAATTACTAGGAACTATGGAACGCAAGGAGAACGCACTATGGACTTCCGTGGTCACGGCTAAGGTTAGAGATCGCTGGCAGTTTGCCGTTTCGTTATCAGCGATTATTTGCGCGAAGTTTGTATTCCTTTGTTCCGTTCCATACGAAGGAGTACCTAGTTATAGACTTTTTAATTCGGATGCAATACGAACTTCGATATGATTCAAGGCTTCATAATGGAAGCTCATTAATTTTTTGTAGAAAATATTTTAGCACATTGAATGTGTACATGTTTTGTTATCACATTTCGTGTTGTTATAAGTAGGAAACTTTTCTAAAGAACAGTGAGGGAGGGATATTAGCTAGGGAGTACTGTTGAAATTGGAGACAACTGAAACGCATCGCGTTTTTCGAACGATGCGCATCATGCCGGAAGCTTCAGAGAGCCGGTCATACTTTAATATAAAACACTCTCCGTGCTTCAATATCAGTGGTACATTTTTAACCTTTTCGACGTTGCGATCCATTTGCGATATTACAAAAACTTTTCAGTATGCAAACGCCACGCGCCGTGGAGTTTCCGTTGAACCTCGCGTGGCAGCTTTTTGACGTAATATAGCGGCTCCGTTACTATAAGTTACATTTGAAAAATGCATTGGAATCTATTATAACCGCCGGCGTACAATGCAACTGCAAATCATTATTAATCATTTTTAACTTCCGTAAATTTCACTACCAGAAAGTTTCAAATTTTTTCACAAACCAAGTTTCTCGTCACCAGATCACAAAAACTCGAGAATTTTTAATCGAAACGTTCAAAAGACGTGTAATGGGTTTCTATCCTTCTAAATTTTTAATACAACGTTTAATGCGGAAATTTTATTCATAAATTTTGGAGAACATTTTTAACATACAAGCTCGGTTATGCAACGCGACGAGAAACAGCCTACGGCTATCGTTCCAACGCGGAATTGGGAATCCTCGAAGCAAAGGGAGAGACGCAGATTGCGTCGAGATAACTCGTTTCGCGGTTGATACGCCGAAACTCATACACGATTGAGTCTCTGTACTTGCGAAATGTAACTAAATTCGATACACGTATTTGCTCGCCATCTTGAACCTAATCCCAAAGATTACGGTATCTCCGACGTAACTTGTCCCCCAAATGATATCTCATTAGAAGTTGCTATTTATATTAAACATGTAGATAAAAATGTTTTAACAAAAAGCATATTAAAACACCGAAGTAATTTATACCATGAAACAGATTTTTAATATATAATAGCGTTAGAAAAATTACATATAAATTATAAGTTATTTAACGTCTTGTAGTGTCAGTACAATAAAATGAATTCATAAAAATCTCTGCTTTGAACTTCCATTCTGACATTAATTCAATAATAAGCAAACGAACTTAATTTTACTTTCCAATTTCTTCTCTTTCACTCAGAAATTTTAGCTAACGATAGGAGTTTCCATTTTAAACCTTTTTATTTCACTACGCGTCGCTCCACGAACGTTTTAGGAAAAGGCTTAACCACTAGACTCGGGCGATGCATTAAGAAATTAAAGCCCGGTCGTGTTACGAAAGTGCGAGTCGAAATCCTCAAATTACAAGACATTACTTCGACCCGATGATGTTTCAATGCCGCAGCAAGGCGGGAGTTAGCAGTTCGCAATCCTCTTGTAGTAAGCGGTACTTAATACCCTCCGTAGTTTCGAGGGCGAATCAGCCTCATTCCCTCCCCCCCCTAATCTATACCTCGCCCGCTCATCTGTCCTTTCGCTGCATACATTCATCCCCATCAACTAGTTCTTATCAAATAAATGCAGCGATGTTACAGAATTCCATCAAACGCGAAATTATGTCTGCTAGACTAAATCAACCATAAATGCATGCATTGTATTTATATTACATTTCATATTAAAGAGATTATATGAAATTTCACATAAACTCTAAACATGGTCGATGAGTCGAAAGTTTCTGCAAATATCTAGGGTAAAATTGGAAACTTAAATCTGGAGCTTCGTGGTATTCCAATACTAATTATAACGTCCGCTTTACTCTGCATATTGCATTCACTTTGTGCGCTCATTTAAATTTCTCATGAGCGGAGGAGGAATACCCGCGGTCCGGTCATCCATAATAACCTGCACAGGTAGATAGATATAGGAGGACGCGCGTCGACCAACTTCCGACACTCTTCCCGGGCACCCCTCTGGAAAAGCATAATCAAAATTCCAGTGAACAAAACTTGCCCGTTCAATGCGGGTAGTCGGTTCGACGGTAGTAGCAGTTCGAGTAAACAACTTTCGAACCAGCGAACATTGGAAGTGAGGCAGGAAAACCACTCGAAGCCGGCGTTCCGGCGGGGTGGCGTAGGCGCGTAGCCAGCGGAGCGGAAACACGTGCCGCGGACGATGAGTCCTGCTGCTGCCTCGAGTACTTACATACTATTGTACATACGTACTCGTGGCTTACAACAGAACAGCCGCCTAGAAGCGGTGCTCACACGTCACGCGTGTATTATTCCGTGGACGCGCCGGTCAGGACGCTACCCTTCTGTTCCCCTTACGCTGTCCTCGCCCTCTGTACGCTCTCTTTCACAGGAAATACACGGGGAATGGAATTCCCGTGGAAAGAATGTCTTCGTGTTCGTCGAAATATTCCCAGCGACTCCGCAATTCTCCCGCGGACAAATGAGAGTAACAGGGTGAAGAGAAAAGGGGTATAAGAGGGTCGGTAAAACGAAGGAGGGAAGACGGGGAAAGGGACGTATACGCTCTTGCCTTCTTTTCCAGGGCAAACATGGACTACCGGGTTAGCCGCGGTTTTACAAAGGATTTCTCTATACGGTTTTCAGGTACCGAAAGTGGGAAGACAGCATCCAACGCGTTTCGTTATTGCGCCGGACTGGCCGAAGTTAAAGGGGCAGGATTCATCGGGCGGGACTAGTCAACCGCAGATTATTCGTCTAGTTTGCAAGAGGGAAATGTTTGTTGCAGGAGAAACAGGAATTCGCTGTTCGATGTACTATCAGTTGCAGTAATACTGATTTTTAGATAAATTATTTATTGTTCATTGATTATGGATTAATGAATTCAATCCACTTTTCTGATCTCTTTACGCATTTTTTGAAACTATTCAAAACTCTCACCATTCAGTTTTATAAAAAGCTATTATAGAAGGACAGAAGAATAGAGTTCCATAACAGTCGATTCCTGCGTTTTTCACAGCAGGAACCTGGTCATTATTCTTTCAGTCACGGGAGCTGCTTTGAAGAGACGACCGGGATTCTCTTCAGTGGTCTTTTTTTAACGGCTTCGAGAGAACAGCGGATAAAGCGGATGCTTAATCAAAATCATTGCCTGCGGATTCGCGGAACAAACCGAAGGCAGATAGAGAGAGACAGGAAGCTAATTTCGCCAAGTGTCCGGATTAACGCTTAGTCCGTCGTCGGTTTAGGGGTAAATAAGCGGAATAAGACGACGCCCGGGATGATTGTGCGTGATTTACAAGACAGTCGGGCGGAATAGTAATGAGCCCGAGCCTGGTGAACGTTTATACGCCCGTTTAAACAGCCCGACAAATTGTCCCTGCGCTCGCCGCACCGGAAAATGTCAACCTACGTTTGTCGCAGCCCAACATACTAATTTTGTTCCGGTGCACTTGTGCTCTTCAGGTTCAATTACAGGTCTAATTCCACCGCGAATGAAACGCGTTAGCATTCATGTTATTAAGTATCCTAACGTCTGTCAGAACAAAGTGACACGCTACTTGAAAGTAATTTCATTGAGTGCGAATTATTATAGTTAGAAGATAGTTCTATAACAATTTTGTGTAAAATTATTATTCGCTGTATTATATTTAATGATAAAGGATGAGTGGAGGAGTCGAGTGAAACGCAATCTTAGCGAAGTAATTCACTCTTCAATCCCTGGTTGAAAAAGCGAAACGATCATTTGTCTCCCTTCCGAGAATCAATCTTCACACTCGCAGGTGCCATTAAGGCCATCACCTTTTTTCCCTTATTCCGTGCAGTTAACAGTGATAGAGACACGATCAGGTTAAATTGCGTGACTGCCGGCGCGGCGTCGATGCAATTATTCAGCGATTTACTGCAGCGACCGAAACGCTCGTTACGACCGAAGGAAACGCGCGTTCTCGTGATTATCGAGGCGCTCGGACCCGCCAGGCTGCGCCAGGCCGCACCAATTACATTCTTCTCTGCACAAATTCCTGAGCTTGCTTACGTTCGTAATCGCGTTTGCGCAGCGAGCCGTAGAGGAAAGCCCACCCTCCGGTCCCCTCCGACCATGGTACACGGGTTTCGTTATCAATTTATTGTAACGTGAAATCCGAATTCGCTAACGTGGCGCCCGGTCGCTCGCAATTTCGTCCCGGCGCGGCACGACGACAACGATATCATCCGGATATTGATCTTGGTGCACGACACGCTTTCACGACACTAAAACTCGTCCGGTGTTCATGAAAACCTGTTGGCACCCCGAGCCCCTAAATCTGTCGTTCGTAGCACCGCCGTCGTACCGTGAAAAAGGTTCGATTAATTATTGGCTGGAAGCTATGCTACAATAATCGTTTTCATCGCAGACCTGCAAACTGAGCGTTTTCCTATTTATTGGCTATTTCACAAAATATTTCGTGTAGCTGATAATAAAAACAGAATTGATGAAGATGCTGATTAATAATTATTAATAAAAAGAAATTACTTCAGATATTGGTCGGCTATTTATATAGAAATCTTAAATCACAGTTTACCACGAAATGTTCAACAATAGTATGCATTTTGGCGCTGGAATATGAAAGGAACTTGATTGACAGAGTCTCCATTTGCGTCTCTTTGTTTCCCGGTGAAAAAGTCGGACCATTTTTCAAGCGCTGTGACTGCTCGACAACAAATGACCAGGACGCAAGAGTACGTCTGAGAAAAATATGTACTGTATTTTACGTTATTAAGCCCTGAAATTTTCATTCGAAGAAGATTAATTGCATATTAAAATAAATCTCACTGTCTTCTTTTAAGTTTTCCACTTCCAATCTTGTACAGTCTTAATAAAGAGGACATTACCGTACGCATTGTTAAAAATGCTTTTACATGCAACAGACGACGAAGCCTGTTAGAGTAAACTTCGACTTTAACTTACTGTAATTTCACAGAATTGATAATACGGCACCTCGCCAGCCGTGGCTTTACAACGTGAAACGGGCGGCTGATTATTATGCGGCTAATGTTCATTCGCAATGTAACGTCGACGAAACGAGCGCTCGACGCTTGACACGCGCGGCGCTGGAGCGTGCGGCCGTTCTCGCGACGCTGCTCGTCAAAACGACGACGCTCGCGTTGTTACCCTCGAATGCGTGCGCTAACGCTGCGCGCGACTCGCTCCTGACGCTTGTCGGGCTACTCGTTGACGTTTTCGACTGTTATTTCTCCCCTCGCTCGAAAATCGTTAGCGGGGTTTACAGAAAAAAAAAAAGCAACCCATGCTCGGGTTCTTTGTGCTCTCCAAACTAAGTACCTCTTTTCTCTCAATATATGTACAATAATAAAACGTGAGTGATAGTAATTGTGATAAAAAGTTTATGCTTAATTGAGTAGAAAATGTTTAAATAATATTTCATTCTAAAACGTGGTCCGTCTATTATTCTAATATATGATTAGATTTAAGCTGCGGGTCCTTTTGGATTAATCATGAGCTTAATATATAATGTACATTAGAGTCTAGTAATTAATTTCAATCAGATCATTTGAATACGGAAATTAGGTGCGGTATAAATGATACTATGCGGTTGTATTGATTGTATGTGGATCATATTCCTGGTGAGGTGCGTTAATGCATTATTCGCGGTGTTGACCGCGTAATAGTTAATACTGCATCAAAATTGATCGAAACGTGAAACAAACCTCAGTTCGTTCTTTTTACCTATTAAATCCGAGAAATAAAACTTGTCCGATGTTCGGAACGTGTAATTTCTCAAGTTTGAGTCTGAAACGAGTCCGCGAAAGCATAGATACAGAGAAATCCTAGCTGTAGGAGCGAGTAACGTGCCGCAATAAAGCTGTCTCATAGATTCGGCCGCGTTTCATCCAGCACTCCTCCGACCTTCTTTCCGGGCAGTTGTGCCAAGACAAAGACTCCGCCGAGATGGCGACGTCTCGGCCAAGTCCGCTGTCGCAGCAGCGGAGAACCGGGAACCCGTCTATTGTTTCCGGGACGCGCGGAGCCACGAGAAGAAAGAAAGGCGCATTCGTCAAGGCGGTATTCGCCGTCGAATTACAGCGAGAGACGAGTGTGTCTATAGGGGTCGATCCCGATCTGTGTTCAGGCCACGGCCTCGAGAGAGAAACGCGGACGAAGCCAGTGAGAGGAACGTCCGAGCGTGAGGCTGACCGCCGCATTTCTACAGGTTTGCGGCAACGATTCGCTAAAGGCAACGCGGCACACACTCGCTGACGAGGCTTCGGGGCATGGTGTGCACGGCTTTGATTCCGGGAGCTTTGGAGAAGCGGGCGATCGGTCGCAAGAGAAACGGTGTACCTCGCTGAGCGGTGGTAGTAACAAGGACGAGGACAAGGCCGTGAGCGCGGGAGGAGCAGGACGGACCCGCGCGAGGTAGGGTGAGGGAATCGAGGATCTGCGGAGGCGAGCTCAACGCGGGATCGGCCAGCCGGAAAACGCGACACCATCGGAAGATTGCACTATCGCGCACCCACTTGTTTTCTATCCCCTCGGCCGATGGCCTTTCGCCCTGTCTCCCCCCGTGCCCGTCCGCCCGTACGTTCCCCCGGTCCTAACGACTGATCCTCTATTTGTGTAGGTACGTACGTATACAAATCTGCTTCTCCATGGAATCCTTTTGTTCCAGGGTCATGCGGTCACCTATCGCTTGCGTCCGTCCCGTTGCGACCAGTGTCCGGCCCTCTGCGAAACGAGACGCTCGGAAGAAGGTATTTTAAACGAGCCGGTCCACCGGAACACGAAGCTCGAACGAAATCCATTTACAGAGGGTCCAGAGAGAGTGAGAGAGAGAGAGAGCGGGACACTCGGGATTTCGTCTCGAAGGTTATTGGGAAATAACCAACGATCACTCGTCCTGTTTAACGAACCGAATTCTCCGGTTCGGCTTTTGTTCTTCCTGCCTTTTAATTCGCAAGCCGTAAACTGAACTCTGCTAATGAAGTTCCTCTACGCGCGAGTGTCCCCGCCCCCTCGCAACGTATGTAAATTCGATTCTTTGATTCCTTGTCTCTTATTCATGCGGTTAATGGGCCCCGTCCTCCTAAACGCTTTGAGAGACTCGGCAGACCTAGCTTCAAAGAGTAAATTAATCCCCTATTCGGTATCTTCGCATTGCTTTAATGAATTGGCTTCGACGGAAGTCTTAGTCATTCAAACAGATTTCCTATTATTGAAAATTGTCAGTATATGAAAACAGCAGATAACGTACAATGCGAATAAAAAAATATCATTTATTATCACTGAGGAACAAAGGCATTCGTATTTAACCTTCTGTCTGGGACTTCGGATTTCCATAAAGGAGTCATGGGCGGGAGGAGGGAACAGGAAGAAAAAGTAAAGGTGGTGAAGAACATGGTAGTAAGATATAGTTCAATAAGTAGGAGTGGGTGCGCGAGCCTGAAAACGAAGTTTGCCAGGCCCGGAGCTTGCCAAACGTGGCGCGGGCCGAGAGAGAGAGAGAGAAAGAGAGAGAGCAAATAAGGTCTCGAGCATGGTACTGACGGATAAGGCCTTTTCCTGGAAAATGCCGCGAGATTTTTCAAAGATAACATTTCTCCGGGGCTTTTCTTCCGACGTATCTGCATAAGGATAAATGCTGAAAGCTGCGTAATTAAATGATAAGGTAATTTCCGAGAATACCCGCCACTGTCCCTGGTCCGGTTTTTCTCTTATAATCGTATTCGTTTACCCGGCACGCTCTCGATATTTATGCTCCGGTCTCGTTTTAAGTTCTTACGTTAATCCCGCTGTAGCGAAATCCTCTTGCGAAAAGGAGATTAATCTTTAATGAACCAGAGATATCTTTGGAAGAAAGGAGAGAAGGGGGCACGAATCCTCCACTTTCATCTTCAGAAATGTTCTGTTCAAACTATTTCCCCGATTTCCTTTTAATAAATAGATCTCTTTGTACTAGACTTTGTTCACTGCGAATGAACGCAACGTTCAAGTTCGCTATTACTACTCGTAGTTGAGTCTTGCGTGCGAACTTCTCTGAGGGAGACCGGGTTAAATTCGGCAGTGAAGCCGGCAAGTATCGGACTCGTGAAAGTATCATAGTTCGGTAAGAGCGAGTGAGTCGAAGTCGAAGTTGCCGAAGTTTGATTAAATATTCGGGTATAATCGGCGTAACGGCAGTCAATCGTCGCGCAAAAGTAGCCCTTTCCGAAACGCGTACAATACCTTAACAACTTGGCAAGTTAGGAGATTGCGATATGCCGCGCCGCCGTCGCTGCCGCGCCTGTATGATCATTTCGCCGGCATTGTGCGCGAGAGTAGCCTCGGGCCACGGAATAAACTCGCTTCCAAGATACTTGAGAGGCAAGTGTTTCGTGGTACGTGTGCAGCCCGGCGCGACGTGGCAAAGTTTGCGCCGGGACTGGCAACCGCAGGTCGTAAGGACAAATCCGTTTTCGAGTTTCGTTGGATTACTGGCGAACAAGGAATTTCCTAGATCACCAATACGATCTCGGAATAGGGAGCCATGGGGTCGGATTCATACATACGTACCGAGCCAGGCCGTCGCGAATATATATAGAAGTATACGTTCACGTACGTATATACGTATATTTCTCATAGGGAAGGGTTAGCGACGCCACAAATCAATGGTGTCCAAAGTTTAACGTGGCCCAAGGCGTGTTACACGCGGCAGCGTGTAATTAACCTTTAACCTGTGCACCGACAACGACTTTATAACAACCCGAGTGTACATCCGGTGATGCTAACCTACGTAGTAGCTACGTCGACGCTGCGGACTAATTACAACCAACCCGGGGAAAGCTGGGGAGAAAGAGGGACCGTGCGCGGGGTTCGGAGGAAGTCGGGACCGGGTGTCGAGCAAACAGCTGTTTCTTACGCGTATCTAGTCCTACGTCGGGACCTGTTTCGAGGGGCTGGTCGAGTCGCAGATAAACGTGGTCCCATAACCAGAAGGAAGGAGGGGGAGGTCGAACTTGGACCTGGGACAATTTCGCGCCCGATCGCAGACACGACGCCGCTGACGACCGATCGAGCCAATTCCTAGCCAATTTCTGGCGATCGCCCCGATCCTCGAACGTCCCATTTCGCCTCGGAACGCGCCGTTTCGCGAGTACTTTCGCTGATCGGATCGTATCGTTCGACTGGAATTGCTCGATCTTGCGTCCCAAGACCGTTTTAATTTCGACGGATCTCCGGAGTGTCGTGCGAACGGACCACGGGCTCGCACACGGTTAAAAACGAATGCCTCCTTGGGAATAGAGTCCCGGGCTCGTAGGTGATGCCAATCCGGCTGAAATGCGGGGAAAACTTCGTTCCCAGTGGACCGCGAATTTTTAATCAACTGGAAGAAAGGTGCGCCGGGAGTTACGCGAAAAGTTTCAAGTTCAATTTCAACGAAAACTGTCCCGATATGATAACTAAATTTAGATCAAAAACAAATTCTGCTATCTGTTTCATAAATGGAATGCAGCGATGCATAATAATAATTAATAACTGTTTTTGTGTAGAATACACGTTCTGCACGATGCTTATTTCCGAATTCTTAGTGTAAAACTTAACACATTAAAAACGGACGTTATTAGGTAATAGATAAGGTTTGGAGAACTCGGTGGAAGCAGCTGCATTTCAGAGCGTCGCAGTCATCAAACAAATGGCGATAGTCGAATGGTTTCACAGGAATTACACGGTGCTAAAATTCTTTATTCATGCTCCGAGTAAACCTTTTACGACTAAGAGCCGGAGCGAAGTCAAGAAACGATTGGCTAAGTATTTTCAATTCCAGCGAACATCAGAACGTCGGTGCATAAAAATCCTGGAATAATAAAATCAACATCAAACAGATCAAGAAAGGAGCGATCATCCAAGCTCGCCCGGATTTGATGCAGACTGTAAAACGGTCCTCGGAGAAGTGGGAATCGCGTTACTGGGAAATCCCTGAGAACGTCTCCGAGGGAGCATAAGTCGAATAAAACGAACAGCGCGTTCCTTAAACCAAAAGTTTATCAGGGAATCCGAACAGTGGTCAAGCGGCTTCCGACCGCGCAACCCCTCGCTGCTTTATCCTCCGTTGCCCGGCCAGAGAGAGAGAGGGTGGGCCGGGAGGGGTGCAAAATATTCGAGCAATTTGGTGACACTGCCAAGCGTCCGGCCGGCTCTTTTTATCCATGGTGTTAGCTGGCTTAGTTTTATCGTGGCCGCATTATCCTTCCTTTCCCCTGTTCCATTTCGTTCCTCTCCCGGGTTCGCTTCCATCTCACGGACCTTCCCTCCCTTTCTTCTCTCTATTCGACCGATCCTTTCTCTCGCCATCGTTGACCGACCCTCCGCACTCCGGGCTCTTGCCTATTCTGGATTAATGCCAGTGGTCTTTCCAGTCGCGAATTCCGGGCACCCCGTCTTTCGAACGAACACGGTCCGTCTCCCGTAGCTACTCTCGCCGTCCTCTTCTATCAACTGTTTCATCCTCCTCTCTGTGATCCCGTTGCTCCTCGGTAACCCCTGTTTTCTGGTTCGCGACGACTCGTCGGTGTATGTATCGTGGGTGATGCAAACCTCGCAGTAGTCGTACACGAAGAATCACGAAGTGGAGCGAGCGTTGCTGGGGCGCGTGTATTCGTCGCGCTCGGTTTACCCTCCTAAGTCGAATACCCGAGTTCAGAGCAGCTCGTCGCCTCCGGACCGACCTCCGGGGAACGTTACAGGTTGCCGGTGCACACACTTATCGCGACGGCGAATTCAAACGCCCTCTCGCCCCTCGTTGTATGTGTGTGTGTGTGTGTGAGAGAGAGAGAGAGGGAGGGGGGCAGAGAGAGCGGAGTATACTCGTGTATAGAAATAGTTTACGGGGACAGCAGTAATTGAATCGTTCTTTCCCGCTGCCACGTCTCCTGCCTCTGATCAAAGGCGTGGCATCACTAGCTTACTTGTTTCCCGTAGGATTCTCGTGAAACGTTCGTCGTACCCGACGCTTCCAGCCCTTTAAACGAAACGTTTTTACGCCTGTCTCTGGCGACTTCCTTTACCTCTCGCACAATTTACATAGCCCCCTATTCCATTCGATGATATCGTTCCCGTGAAGGAATCTGTGATTGAAATTCTATTCTGCGAACGTATTATCATCGGAAGACATTTTCTTTTCTTAAATCTACGAATTACGATAAAAGGGAACGACGTAAGTAAAAGGGTTGTTTTATTGTTTCATCAAGGTTGTACGTCTCCATCTCCTTAACCGTTGGCAAACGGAGCGCACATCAGGGACTGATAAGGATCATTCGTGCCAATTAAGACGAGTCCGAGGTAAATAGCAGATTGCCCAGCCGGGATTCGCTGATGCAGACAGGGATTTGTCTCTTTAAATCATCCGGACGCGTGTTCTCGGGTAAATACAATCGATAGAGAGACTTAAAGAGATAAAGCGGTCGAGACCGGTGTCTAGAGAAACAGCAGGCTCCGGATCCGATAGCCAGAGAGAGCTGAAACGCTGCTGCATCTCGCCGGACCATTTGTATCGCGTCTACAATCTGCAAACACGTATATCGCGTGCCCGGGTATCGGCAACAGCTTGTAATCCTTAACTGTCGAAGCTAAAAATCTCCTGAATTCTTCTTCGACTCGATGCGATCATTTCTCCAGAAAATCAGTTTCCCCATGGCTTTTATCATGTCAAACGGCGTTCTTTCATAACTAGACTTCCCACTTTTATGTAAACTATTTATAACATCAGTCTAGAAAATGCATCTATACAGCAATTTCTTATTTCATACATATAAATAGCCTGCAGTAGTTTATGCATTTTAAATAATTTAAAGAGACATCGTGTGCAGTGATTTTTCAGTCTGCTTATAAATCAATCAGCTTAAATGTGTATACATAATTACTATTTTACAATAAAGGAATTAAAAATGTTTTATCGTTACCCAGTGAAATGATCCCTAAATCACAAAAATACGTGCGAGCAACTAAAAGAAGATCCGAATATAATGAAGTAACATCGTAGCCAGTAAGGGCCGGAAGACCCTTCGATAGGTGTCCGTGTCGCGTCGTAAAACACGCTGATCCATGGAGCAAAAATTCCTGAGGGAGGGCTAGCGACAACGGCATTCATTCTAAAAACTCTCTGTCGTACCAGCACGTGGGTATAGAATCCGCAGTTAAATCCCGGTGGACCGGGGTTGGCGCGGTGCGGCGCGGCGCAGCGTGGCGCAGAGCCCGTTTATGTCTCGAAAGCTTTTTTAGTATCCGCGTGTATGGAGGAGCTTGCGCCGACAAGCACTTTATTTCCCTGATTTCTCGTACTTTTTCATGCGAGGCCGGGGGCAGATAACGGCTGCGCGGATCCCGATCCATTCACGCGCCTCGTCTAGCATCGCATCCTGCACGTTGCCTTTTCTAAGGGCCGAGTAAATTGTTAAGTGCGCCAACGTAAGCCTGAATGCATTTTCTATGGAGGTGAACGAGCAATGCCACGGGCCGCGTCTCGAATTACGATGTTTAGACGTGGCGAACCTCCCTAAAAAGAAGGCGCGCGCGCGAAAAACTCGTTGCCGAAAATGCAGCCAGGTTAACGCTCGGAAACCTCGTGATAAATAATGCCTCATACGGTTTCCGTAGCTTGTTTGGTTGAAATTTTGCGTTGGGTTCGAGTTCGGTCGAGCTCGCGGCCCGGCTCCGTCGAGACGGATGCTGAATTGTACGCATGAATTACTTGACGTATCGAATGAAATACGAATAGCTGGAATAGGCCGCGGGAGTTGGTTAACTATATTCGAGTTAACGAGCGGTGTCAAGCCTTTCAGTTCGTTTATGATCGCTTGGAAAATGTATTGAAGAATTTAGATATCATGTTTACGCTCGTTTGTAACTGCGAATCAAAATTATTTACTTTCTTCGTATGACAATTGCATAATTAGACGTCACATTTTTTAGAGACAAGAGCTCGTTCTATAAAAATAATGACGAGCAACACAATACAATTAAACTACCTAAAAAATAAAACACGTTATAATATTGTACTACTACTTTGTCGACGAATTAAAGGATGAGATTCCCTAATTACTACGACCATTACTGGAGTTTCAAAGTCATGGTATCAACGACTTTTAGTGCTTTCACCGCCTCATAAATCTACGCGTGTGACATATTCCAACTATAATTGGCTCTAACTTTTTTCATATATATATGATTCAACGACTTATACAGGGGATTACGGAAATTATTCCCGGCGGACTCGTGCGTGTGATGCAATTCAGACGGGACGGAGAAGAGAAAAAGGGGCGCAAATGCTACTGCAAATATCCATGAAGCATGTACAAGGGTTATTACGTGAGAACCTAGTTTCATAAAACTTCTTAATAATGCGTGTACGCAAAATTTCCAATAACGAATTTAAAATAAAAAATATTGTCGGAAACAATATAAAATATTTTCTAAATGCTCATGATTAAACAATTTAAACTAATTTTAAGTAAATTATATCACCAATTATCTAAAGTCAATTATTTCTCGCGTTACGCACGTATGCTCATTTTCATTAAGCGACGAAATTTTAATTTAGAGGAACCGCGCGTTTTTTTAGCGACTACAATTCGCGCTCGCGAAGAGTACGCATACAACGGTCGTTTGGTATTGAAGCAGAAGACTGCAAGCAGTGGAAACTACCCCCAGCGGAAATTGTGTACACGAGCTGGTGTTTTACGTTTAAAAATTAAATGCGCGTAATTAGACAAACGTGCGTTTCAATTGCCGGCGGTCGACACGCTCCTAACTGGCGCTCCCGTTCACAACAACCTCGGCTGCAGAAAAATCTACCATTTAATTTTTTCAGAAATCGAAATAATTTTTTAACGGTTTTAAACTGTTCTCTAACAATTGTCTAATGAATTTGATTATTAGGTATAGAAGAAATCTTCCTTTAATTATTAATCATTAAATGATGTTCTTTGTTCAGAGATCGTTTCAGAGAATGTTTGAGTCATTTAGATATTTGAGACCTCGGATTTCTTGACGCGATGATACCAGAAGGTCGCAAATCCAAGCGATTTACAACCCTGTTTCCCTGCCCCCAAGGGACGGTAGTCAATCCCCTCTACGCCTATAAAGGTGACATGCTAAATCCCTCAACCAAACATAAGCGGGACAATTTATTATAAATTCCATAGTCACAGGAAGTATATGTACATAATATTTCGATCTCTTATTTTCAACAGAAAGTAACCTCTTAGTAAAAATGTTTATTCTCTCGTTTGACAAAAAGATTTTTCAGTCTCTAATGGAGTGCATAAAACGAAGCAAACTCCATACAAAAACAGCCTGTGTTTGACAATGCTTGGAATAAAAATAAGTCGGTATATGGAGCGCAGCGCAACGATAGCTCAAAATGTAGCAGACAGGATAAATTTCTGACGAAAAATCGAAATAATGCAGCCGGCCAGCGGCGCACAAGTCGTCGCGTCGCGTCGTCGTCAAAAATAACAAAAAGTATGCCGCATGTTTTTCTTTGGACCGTTCACGGTATAATCCATTTCCTCGCGATACACACAATCCTGGCGGTAGGTCTTGTGCTTCCCTCCCGCCATTCGCAAACGTTCCTAAATTATTCTAAGTTTTTGTTACGCGTTCACCTTCTATTTGTCAACGTTTAATGGTATACAAACGCGGCATTATAGTGCGCCACTGTTCAATTTGTACACGTTGACGTGTTGTTAAAGAGAAATGTAAATTGCTCCTTGCTCCGCATAGATATTTTCCAAGGCGTACGAAACGAGATCTTCTTTATTACTGCGTTCCCTAAGGGTAGCAAATTTATAGTAATTGAGAGAACATATCGAAAAAACGGTTCTCGTCATACGGATGAACCGTTTTCAATACCATTTCCTCAACCATTGGAAAAATCGCAGCATAGATATTTCCATTCATGCATTTCATTATTTTCCACGCGGTAAATGTTCGACAATTTTACGCGAATGTAACGTTCAATAATTATGACGCTTTTAATATTAATCTGAAACGTTTCAAACCATTCATGCATTTCAACTGAAATATTTCATAAAACATGTACGAAACATATTTTTGTGTCAGAAGTAATTTGAAAATGAAAGAGTCGAATTGAAAAAAAATTACATGTCCATTACGAGAGTAATCGAACAATTGCAGTACTGAAATATCCCGAAGCTTTCATTCGAAGCCCGACGAGTGTTTAATATAAAGCGGACGGTTAATTAGAACGTGAATTCTTTTGTCAGCTTTCTGATTATAAGAGGCAGTGCGCCGCGATTCCCTTTATCGGCGCCAGCGCGAGGATAAAAGCGACGAAACTCGAGGCCTGAATCGGTTCCGCTTAAGTTAACGGTGCCTCGTTTCCCAATCGAATACCCATGTCGTTTGTCTTCCCGGCCGTGATTAACTTACGCGTAAGTGAAAAATGGAAATTAGACCCGGGACCGTAACTCACGGCGATTCGCCGCGGATTTGAATTTTAAATTCCGGCTGCATTTGCAATAAATATAGACGAGAAAACGCTTATAGTGGTAAATTACTTATCTGAGATACGTCATCGGAGATTGCGTTCGCCTCCCCAGAAGTAACGCGTTTTCGCGCTTCCACCCGCGGTTCGGTATCGGATGATAAACATTCGGATATTTTTTTTTTTCCCTCCCAAGGAATCGACACCAACTCGGGATGCAGATATTTTTATTTGCCATTTTAAACGCGCGACGTTTACATTTCCGCTCAATCGGTTTCCTGGGAAATAACGTTTCCTTGTATAATAACCGTGGTTACGTTATTTGTCGTCAGCTTTCAGCTTTAAATTAAATTATAAACGATCTAGAATAAACATCCGACGACGGAAATTCGCTTGAAATATCGAGCTATAAATATAATTTAATAATTATCCTGTACTTTTACCTCAAACATTTGATAAAAATCATTAAATTATTCGATGTCAACAATTGCGTTCCTTTATCACCCGATTTCTGTCGCGGCCGCGTTTCCCCTCGATTTAGCCCCATTTTCCATAAGCAAATACGGGGAAACGGTCGTGTCCGCATCTTCCGCAGCTCTTTTTTCACACGGCAGATCCTCGGGGAGCACGGTGGCGCGTTCATTCGTACAGATATAAATTCCAAGCGCGCCGTAGTGGCGGAGATACACACGAGGACGGGTTCGTTTTGCGGAGCGTAATTGCCGCAACCGAAATCGATGAATATTTCAGCGTATACTGTAGCGCGGGTGCACTTCCACGGCTGACGGGGCCGCGCACACGTGTCGTCCCTTTCGTCCCGTTCCACCCCTCCCGAATCGCCCCTATTAGCCTCTTCCCCTACCGAGCCTCCATCGGACAACGAATATGTTTATTCATGCAGTTATTTATTAGTTCGGGCAATTAGCATTAATTAGCGCAATCTGGCACCCGGTGCCGTCCGTACCCGCTCCAATTCTCGGCATACCGCGACGGATATAATAGCGCCGCGCGGTCGCGATGTTTTAGAGGCGATGACGACAGGGCTCGTTGCTCAGAACGTTGTTTTGTCCTCTGGTTACGCGTATCACCGACAGACGTGTTCCTCATGCGTTTATAGCGAGGGGTTCAATTACTGACAGACAATTAGTGATCTAAACCGTATTAAAAACTAGAATTATAAATTAAACCGAACTGAGATCTGATGAAAATGAAAGACCACTGAAAATGTTAATAAAGACCTTCCGTATTCTGGTCTAGGTGCACGTATGTATATATGTATTTATTCAATTTTGAATATTTATAATGGGACAGTCCCGGAAAAGATTTCTTGCACATATTATCAGTCTTTACTATAGGGAGCATGTAAGTTCCCCATTCGCGTATTTCTTTCTCCACAACTTCACTAAGCTAGCTTTCTCTCAGCGTGAATGATAAAAGGCTCGGATCTCTGTGATAAAGAAGACTTTACGTTGCCAAGATTAATAATCCTAAAAATTTATGCAGTACAGCTTTGCGAATTAACTTTTTTATGCACCAGCTTAAACCTAAATATTAAATCGTAATCTCTCGTTTAATAGATCATGGATTAGATTTTGAATAATATTTCATATTTCTATTTTCTGTATAAAATAAATGATAGATTTATTTTTAGAATAATAGAAACAGATTTTCGAACAGTTTTTATTGTATGCATTGTTAACACAACAGCCTTTTACGGTGAAACCTTATCCAATAAAGGACGAGCTGAAAGGCCTTGAAAGAGTGTCGTGGCACCGGAGAAAACTGAAAGTCACCACTCTTGATCCTCTCAACTCATATCCGCCAGCCAGACCCTGATTCAACCTTTCGGGATATTAGCATAAATCCGATAAAGGTTTTTGGTATTACGAGGAAGTAAATTTCCTCGGTCATTAATGATTCTTCTCGCCATTCTCCGCCTGTTTTATGTCCTACGAATCAGCGAATAGAATTTCACCTTTCGCTGCTCGTGAACAGAAGAATTTTTAATCCGTTAATCATCAGCTGATCTCTCAATCGAGAAGGTTAATAATTCAGAGAAAGGAAACCCACAATGTTAATATAAATGCACCGTTTCTAACTGGTGTACAAAATTCTCCGAAGCAACCTTCACAAGTTACTCGGAGTTCCGAAGTAAGTGAATGCATGGAGAAAGCAACGCGACCAAGAAAGGGGTTTGGTCAGTCGAAATCTGTTTTAGCTAGTTCTGGAATACGTCCGAGTCCGTTTCAGAGGAGGACAGGAAGAGAATGCCTTGGTCTATCGAAGTTGTTCAAGTCGTGCCGAAGTCCCGAAAGTTGTCATAACCAATTGCGGTTTGTTAGTTAACACTTTAGTTATATAGAAGCGTGCGTCACTGGATACGCGATACATAATAAATACGCTCTCCAACACATTCAAATACGGTTGGTTGTTCGAATACATATTTTCTAATCACGTATTAAGAGAGCAATAAAATATAACTCTTAAAATTGTGCATTTATTATCTATTACGATAATAGACACTTCGTGTTCTTAATAAAACTGATATAGTTTTACATTCCATTTGATGTCTTTGTAGGGAATCATAAATTCTACTACTGCATACATATTTTTTCCTTTATATTCTCGCGAGTAAAAGTTCCATCAGTGTAAAAACGGTGAACTCGCGTCCGCTCGATGTTAAATTTATTCCGATGTCATTGTCGACTTTGGATCGTCTCATGGAAGATACTCGAGGACAAAGTCGCCACATCAAACGGATCAGACAGCCGGGGTAGGTAGGTCGCGAGCCAATTATCGTTGACGGCGCAATCGAAGTCATCTCCTTGAATCGCGGGCAAACGCGAGTACCCGGTAGCGTCCTTTAATCGGTTATCAAGCAGTCGTTCGTAAAGTTCAGGCGAACGAATCGGATCAGGTCGAGCCGGGTCAATGATCGTTCGCAACCGGGCTCTCAATCGAAACCTTCTTCGAAGACACACCGACTGGGCTGAGTAATGGACGTATCGACCATCGCCGATCGATATGCAATTTGCGAACGATTAACCCATTTGCATCGACCACCGCCGTAAATATTACAATAAGAATTAATACAACGTTTCATGCAATTATTGTTGTTACACTTAATACAGTAGTTTCATACAGCGTTTAATAGAATTCATATAGCAATTCATACTGATATGCAAATCGTGAATCGCAACCAGTGTTGCTCAAGCACGAGTTTAAAAATCGATTGAGGCACGGTACGTGCACGTTCGTTTTTAATTATCGTGGATGACGAGACAAGAATTAGGTAGCCGTTTCAGACATTCCCCTCGGGCGGTCAAAAATTGCTGCGGACCCGTGAACTGATCGAAAGTTTGTATTAACTTTCCTTCTTGGAGGCACGCTCTAAAGGAGATGCCACCAAAGGAACATTCTCAATAACGGTCAGCACTGGCTCGTTCGTTCGACGCTTTAATTAGCGACTACCAGAAGCTACACGTTCCTACTAAATTTTTTACTAACTAATCTATAGCGTGAGCAGAGGATATTACTTGAACCAAGCGTTATTCGAAACGTACATCTTCTATCGATATTATTATCATAGAATTTATCGAACATTTGGTTATTAAATCTTCGAATTCGTCCTCTAAATTCCATTTTTCCCCCATTATGTAAATTATACTATTACTGAAACTCCGGTTCTACTTGCTTATTGAGAGAGAAACAGCTCATCAAGAAATAATCGGATCTGCATTGCTAGAATACTAACAGGCGCTCTAACGGGTGGAAGAACTTTAACTATAAGGGGTGAAGTAATAACGTATCAAGAGACGAAAGTTCCGGTTGCATATAGTTTCTAGTGAAATACGAAGAGATAGGAGACTATACGGTCTGTAGAGGTTTGCCATACGTAATTACACGCTGCTATTTTATATTCCGATGTCTATAGCCACGTGTACAGTATACATGCACACCGTTATGATTGAACGCTGATATACTGGCACGCAAACGTGGCACTGATCGTGAGAATAAATAATCGCGGTTGCATAACCATAAAATGAACATGACCCGTGGATTGTATGCAAGAATAACGAAATCGCTATCACGAGACTGATCGAATATAATTCACGATTCTAATTTATAGATTTCCGTGCATCAATCCAATTAAAATCTGTCTCCGTTTCTTGGTATCATTGAACCTATAGTTTTTTTGGTTGATATTATAGTCTTCACATTTTTCTTATATCTGTCAGACTTCTGATTCCATTAAAATGAAATTAGGAAAAAGAAATGGATCAACTAAAAGACGATTGTATTATTAGATGCGTACAAATTCTCATTCACGAAGGACATGAACGAGCGACCGGGAATGATCTGGCCACGCGATTCGGGGAACAGGAGATGAGCACGTGGATCATTACAGGGGCAGCTCCTCTTTATTTCTGTATACCATGAACAAATGCGAGTAACGTATCGAACTTCCGTCCCGGCTAATTTATGGAGTTGGGATTAGGGGAGTAAAATGAAGGAAACGGGGATGGAAAACGGGTGGCGGGAACGGAAAATGGCAATTCTGCAGTGCGGGTAACTACCACCGGCGCGTTCCCCTTGTTCCGAACCCTGGCCAACGTGTTCCGAGAGACACTTAAGAGCGCCTGACTAGTGAAATGTCGCCGCTAAGAGAAAGAAACGACGAGAAGCGCCTACGCTCGGTTTCCCTACGGACGAACTTGACAAAAACAGGAGGTAATAAAACTCCGTGTCCCTGCGCACCTTCGAAAATGTCCGGGGGACGCGGCACGAACGATTACCTTCCCGATGTTCGCACGCACGCCTCGGGATTCCAACCCCCGGGATACTTTATTCGCTCGTCTGTTCGTTTATTTGCCACTTGAAACCGGCGATTACCGGGGAACGTGGCTCGTAACAAAGACAATTTGAAATTTCAAGCGGGTGTCGTGATATATTAGGTCTAGTAATAATTAGTGTCGTTTTTTAGTGTATGTATTGGAAAACGACATTAATTATTACTAGATCTGATATATGTAAGTTGTAAACCATAGGTTTCACGTAGGAAGAACAAGCACTCTGGGCTTTAAATCATTTGATAATTGCATTTTATGAAGAGGAACAAGTTTCATTCTAATTTTGACTTGGTAATAATCTTAATTGAATGCATGAAAATAAGAATGTAATTTGATCAATTAAGCTGTTTTTATTTTAATTATTTTACATTCTTGTTTGTTACATTAAATAAATACTGAATATATGCAAGTAGACAAATTCATGCAATATATTTTCTTATATCGAATTTTCAATATATAAATATGTTATTTTAAATTATATCTGGTGTACATTTGGTAACGTTTTATGCTTCGTGATGAATCAAAAGACGTGGACTTGGTGAATTCATACTCGTTCTTTAGACGATTTGAATGTTTCCAGACAGGTTTGGTCGTTACGCACGGCAACTAGGTGCCGGGAATAAGTTTAACGCAAGTTAGAAGTCGCTGAGGCAGCTACGTACAATTAGATAAACACGAAACAGGATGGCGGCGGATGGGGTGGCGGCCAAATGGAAACCCCCGTTGTTAAATGGTTTCGCGCTGGCACGATATGAACGAAAATTTCGTTGTTCCTCCGCTTAAATGAAATTTGCGTCGTATAGTAGAATCTCTAATTTAGCTGACTTGAGAATGTAGCACTCCATGCGCCTCGAGTGTCACTAAGTGTATTCGCGTGATCGCTCGTGAAAGAATCCAGAATTGTGCGAAAATGCGCAGCATTCTTCTAAATAACACGCCTTTAATTTCGGATTATAAACTTCGGTACAGATTTCAAATTGCGAGAGAAGTTTTGCGAATTCCCTAAAATTTTCTTATGGAATAAATGCAGGTTTTATTATTCATTATTAACTTTAAGAATTATCAGTACATGAGCTATTTTCAGTTTCTAGTAGAATCATAGTTTCAAATGTACTAATGATAAACTGAAAGAGATGAAAACTTTTATTTGAAATTTTAATCGATTGTCAAGCGTGACAGGAGAATCTTCCGAAGTCAATTATATCATGAATCATCAATATTTGCTATTGAATCTGTCAATATTTAGAATTCGAAAGGCTGTCCACGTATTGAAATTTCATTATTGATTTTATCTTAATAGACTGAAATCAGGACGGTCCAATCTTAAAACAGAAATCCACATTACAACTAAGATTGTTAATAATAGTTTCGTACATTATATAATATCTACGTTGGGAAATGTCTCTTGTTTCTAAATTAAAAACCAAAAGTTCTTCCTTGAAGTAGAGTTATCGATCTCAGCTAGAATTATTGCTCTGCCTCTCGTCGGATCGTTTCTGTAATTTTCTTTTACTTATCCCTTTCTATTTACCGGGTAAACTCTTAACGTTTGATACGTAGTCTATTTCACGAGTGGAACTAAAATATAACCGTGATATGGAATAGCGAACGTCGATCGTGTGATTTATCGTCAAAGTATTCTAGCTTTTGCTCGAGACTTATCTCTGACACGCACTCCGCTCCGTTCGACATTCGTTTCATATTTAATATCGATCCTTCTCGATGAGCACCCAAACGAACCTTCCTTTCCTTTACCCATATTTCTTTTCATTTTATTTGCCGTAGCATAAGCGGAAATTAAAAGCTGTATAAGTTTTCGATACTTTGATAAGCAACACACGTGAGTTTTGACTTATAAATAAGTCAATATCTTGCGTGAGTGTTGCAACCATAAAATATAAATATGTACCTCCTAACACTTTTTAATTCAAGATGAAGTTTTGTTGACCTTGATACACTTGATCCCTATACTTCCAATAATTTTCCGGTACTAAGTCAGATCTTGGAACTTAATTTTACTAACAATATTACAGTTCGTGATTTTTTTACATCAGGTTTACAAAGTTTTTATAACGGGTTTCGAAGTTTTCACTAAAGTTTCTTAAAATTCGCGAAGCTCCAGAATTCCGAAGTTCAACAGCCCGCGAGTACCAACATTTGATTAAATGATTTAACATTTTCCATCTTAGGCCAATTAAATATTTGATAAATATCATTCGAAATAATATAATTAATTAATAGAATATTATCAAACTGTTTTTTTTTCAGTTATCATTTAATAATTGAATTAACTGTTAATAGGACGATTACAAGTCGAATTACATACTCGTAACTCAACGTTTACTAACATATCCATTATAATTTGTTACGTTAATGCATTTTGTATAGATGCACATTGGATTCGATTAAAACTTACGTTTTGTATCCAGTGAAAGTGGCTTGTATTACGCAAATTGAAACGCGGCAAAGAAATATTGATACCCATACATCTTGCACGCTTTGATTTGGCAAAATAACACGAAATGAAATTGTCAGAATCGAACTGATACGCACGTCACGTATGAAACCATAAAATTATACCTAGCTTATG
>NW_017162322.1:1724172-1737755 GCF_001652005.2 Ceratina calcarata | reverse complement strand
ATACTGCGACAAAATTTGATAAAAATTTTCCTTCCACGATCAAACTTATGACAACGTCAAATAACGAACAGCTTTTACAGTCAAACTAATTATGACATCAGTATTGAAGCTAACTGTTCGTGTATTTGAATAAAATGCTTTTAATGTAAATGTATATTCAGATCAACAAATTGGTTCATAATTACAAATTATGATTATTGATTATGGCGTGTTAATTGACAGTAATGGTAATTGGGCAAAATCATGTATATTAATTTACAGTTTCCATACACGTAGTCAATGAACATGGACTGTATTATTTTACAAGCTGTTCCGTATGCTAAAATGGAATTGTTCACTTATTATAAACTATAAATTACTATAAACAGTGAAGAACTAATTTTAGTTTTATTCACTAAATTAACTGATCCTACAATAATGAACAACAGCGGTAACTTATTTTAAATAAATCTGCTCTTGATCAAAATATCTAATTTTATTCCCAAGAGAAACGTAACTTACACGCACAATTAATTATATTTTGTCTGTACCGATACTAGAATGAAGAAACTAATTGGGAATACGATCCCGGAGAAAGGTAGGCAAGGGTGGTTTTCAGTTTTGACTAGAAAATTCGTGGGGCCATCATAAATCTCTGACCGGCGCACATTGTTAAGTCAGCATTATTGTAAACCGAGGTCTCGAGTTATTCCAACGCGCGGCAGCGAATCAATCAATATTCTGGCGGCGGGAGATCGTTCGGCTGATTTTCGGGGTTGAATGTCGCCTTGCGGCGTGTTGTATATTAATGACCGCTCGATTCATGGCATACAGCACGCGTACAATGGAATCCAGCGTACAATGCGGCTCTCTCTGCATCGATTCAGATGACTCAATCGCGGTAGCCTAATTTCCCAACGAAGTGACGAGCTAATGTGCATTGCAAACCGTCGTCCGTTGTACTTTACGCCATACATCCGAAGAAAAGATTGGCAGTATTTACAGACACATAAAACATTCCAGTTTTCTTTGCATCACGCAGATGGAAAATTATCTTTATCTCTCTGAATTATTTCTTTTCTATTTCCCTTTATAATAAAACCATGAATAATTTCAGTGTCTGAATCATGAGCAAGTACTTTCATAGAAAAATATTAATTAATTATTGATTTAATATATAAGAATGCTGTAATTAAATATAATATTTACATAACATTTCAGATCTCAGTTCATAATTAAATGAAGAGTACGGCGGTCTGGTTACTGAAGTGGTACAAAATCTAAAGTTGAACACGCGTTCCCTGGGTCGAGGCAGAAAGACTTGTGCAGACGATGCGCGCAGCTGTCTTAAGTGGGACAGTAGAATATGGCTCAGGAATTTGATTGGATGTTATTCAACGCCGCGGTGGGAAGATTGATCGTGCAAAAACTAGATGCTATAACTCACCGCGTCGTTGCATATGAAATTACGTTTCTTCTCAAATTACAAATTTAATATTGCAGAAAATTTAATACAGAGCAGGAAGATAATAGAATAATGAAGGAGGATCTTCAATAGATTCTAACAATTGCATTGACTGATTTCACCGGTTATTTAACCGAACANTGAACACGCGTTCCCTGGGTCGAGGCAGAAAGACTTGTGCAGACGATGCGCGCAGCTGTCTTAAGTGGGACAGTAGAATATGGCTCAGGAATTTGATTGGATGTTATTCAACGCCGCGGTGGGAAGATTGATCGTGCAAAAACTAGATGCTATAACTCACCGCGTCGTTGCATATGAAATTACGTTTCTTCTCAAATTACAAATTTAATATTGCAGAAAATTTAATACAGAGCAGGAAGATAATAGAATAATGAAGGAGGATCTTCAATAGATTCTAACAATTGCATTGACTGATTTCACCGGTTATTTAACCGAACAGTTATTGTATAATTGAAACGAATAGAAATGTACTTCGTGGAATAAACATAGAGACCCAATTATGTAATTAAAAACCATGTAACAAAGCGTTTGTTATAAATAAAACTGATTTTAAAATATACATATCAGAACTGTGTAAAAAATTCACCTACTTATGTTTCAAATTATTAACACCGTACCGATTAATGAAACACTGTGCTGAACTTTTCAAATAAAAACTATACCAGAGGGCAATCGCAATGCTGTGTCCAGTATTCAAGTCTCATACGGGACAAAAACACATCACCGTAGAAAGCGTCGCCTGTTCTACTTCGCAAGTATATTACGCACGAATTGGGGGAACAGTCGGCAAGTTCAGTACGAAACCGATCTACCTACTACTAGTACATCCACACGCGTGAACAGCCCGAACCGGATCCCCTATCTATCCCATCGTATCCCCTATCGCGTCTATATAGCCGTGAAGACCTTGGGTTTCGTGCACAGCTTTACGAGGAGAATTCCGAAGCCTCGCCGCGCTTAAAACGCGATGTACACCCTCTCCCTCAGATTTTCCGCGTCTTGAGCACGCGTAAAAAATTTGTCGGTTACGCCGGCACACAAAATCCTCCCGTAAACGTTCCTCAAAGTATCGGTACACACCCTATTTATCCGAGGCGAAGACGGGACGCTTCACCCCCAACTTATTACCAACGTCGGCAAACATGTGAGGAAAAATCATTGGCATACAGAAAGCCAATTAAAGTTTGCAATGGTAAGTTGCTAATAAAAATTTAGTATGATATATGAAGATTGAAATAGGTGCTGTCATTCAGCATTTTTAATACCAATTCCACAATATTACTAATATTCAGGAATATAGAACGATTGATGGAATGGCAAAGAATGAGAAAATAATGTGATTTGAAGAAAGGAAGTATTACGGAATTCATATTAAAGTGCCGAGGTATCAATTCATACTACGACTTTAAGGTGTAATACGTAAATGCCGAGGCTCCGATTGCATTCACGCAAGACAGAATTGTTTTCTTACGCAACAGTGAACAAAGCCCTCGCGAAATCAATAGGGAGAAGGAATCCCGAGATCGTGTCGCTCCTTACACGTAGCCGTACGTTATAAAAACTACACAAGAGACATATCGTTAACGTCATTTGTTCATAAATGGAGATACCGTCTGAGGGTCATATCAGAGAAAGGATCTTATGAATATTAAAATATTATCTGCTGTTGTTATGCTCTATTGATTTCAGTATTAAATTATACGTCCTGAATTTCATCGAAACTGATACGAGATGCAACGCGAGTTTCATTGTAGATAATTTCTGAAAGGAAATTTCATTAATCATTAGTTTATAAGCAAATTATACAATATGTGAAATATTGCAGGTAGAAAAATTATATTCCCATTGTGTATATTAAAATAAGACGCTTAAGGTGGGTATTAATTTCGATGGAATAATAATTTTATGTGCACTGTATGAAATATGTATAACCGTGCGCCTACCTAATGAATTGGTTTTCGGATTATAGATAATAAATTAAATTGAAAATCGATAAACGCAGTCGCAGGATAATGTTCTATAACGTAAACGAGAAGGTTTCAATTCTCCTGTATTTGAAACCTATCATACAAGAAAAAAAAGAGTAATTAAAATGTCGTGCTTTTATATTATATATCACATTTTCAGCTTTATGTTCGTTATCCATTGTTAAAATTATAAAACATGTATACGAAATTCATACTGCCTTGAAAATAAATAATATTGAAGCGAAAAGCGCAATGCTTAACTGAAAATACGAACAGTGGAAGAATGCTCATGCGAAAATATCCATTATCAGTTGAAAATAAATGAAGCATGTTGATAATCTGTACTCTGTATTGAATTTCTTTTTCGTTATTTTAAAGTAAATGTTGGCACTGTATGGTTTACCATTTTTCCCGGAAAAGTCAGATAACGAATTATTCGGATTAATTACTACTAATTTTCAATTCAATTTTATAATCGAACAGATTAAATCAGAGAATTAATGAATCTTGTATATTTATATTCTATTACATTAAAAATTAGAGAGTAGAGGCAGAAATGAATAAACAGAGAGAAAGAAAGAGATGAGTTATTAATTTAGGATTAAAATTCGTATTAAAAAACTAGCAAAGGTTTTGATGAGAATACATGGAATTGAATCAAGATTACAGTTGTTGGACTCAAATTAAACGTGGATCGTTACGATTTTTTGGCAGCCAGCGCGACTACGTTTCCGGCTTGCGGGGAAGTTGCTCGAATAAAGTGAGGAAGACGAGAGTAAAAAGAACGATAAAAAAGGTGGAAGCTTCGCAGACAGTCGCCTCCCCCAGTGAACCTCGTTCCTTATTGTCGGGGGTGGTAAGGGTAATAGGATAACGGACAAAAGTTTCCTCGGCGAAGGTTTCTCGCCTCGCCGAAAATTCGACAGGTTTATAGGGGACGGATAAATAATGCAACGTGATATCGAGGGGTAATCGCGAGAGAAATCGAGCTTCCACCCAGCCGCAACGCGAGCCACCGACGAAGATATCCCGCGTGTCGCGGTTGAACTTCGTCCGATTGTAGATAATACCAAACGCGAATTCCGAGTCTTAACGAGGAAATGATATTTCCCGGGTCATTAACACGTAATGGCTCTCTGATAAATCAAAATGTGCCGTGGCTCATTTTCGTAACCGTCACACGAATTCGAGTACGTAATTTCAATTTTATACTTTCTCAATGAAATACTATACTCAGGATCGAATAAAACGAATTCGGGAAATTTGTTCCGAACGAGTTGAAAATGATTACGTCTCTCTGGTTAATTCGACGAGTAAAAACGACAGCGAAAGAATTATCGTAATTTGCCGTATGGTAATAGCCGTCAAACGTCACTCCGACGGGACAGCGTTAAATACGCGTTCGAACGTGCACATGCCCCGTTGACGAAAAAACACGGACGGTTAACACTCGAACATCCCCTCGGCGCCCGTATTCACTTGGTCCGCGTCGCGTCACGTCACGTCATGTCACTGGCTTCCAAACTCCGGGTGTACTATAATCGTAACGCCTGACCGGTCGTACGTCTAACTTAGGTTTTATATTCACGACGTCAATGCTGACAAAATAGCCGTCAGATTTTACGAGGCGCACCGTCACATGAACACAAACGGGATAAGAGACACGCGATCGCAGCGTATCCATGAATCACGAGGTAAAAATCGAATCACCACTGGGAAAGGAGGGCAGTGAAAAATTCTCGTCAGGATGCGTCAACGATCGCGTGTATTTCGTGCCGACGGGATGTTCGCACGTGATCACTCGAGGAGCTTTGAACGCGTCCGACGATTTGACGGACGGCGGCGACGGTACGCATAACGTCGAACACGAGCTTCGTATCACTAACCTTCGACGAAGGCCGGACAGACTGCGAGGAACTGCGCAACGATGGGAATCGCTGAGACGAGTACGCGGTTCAGCAACATCCATCTAGGAGTTTGGCGTGACGCCGCGACGAACAAGGACGATTCGCGCCGGAATCTCGGTGCAGACTGGCACACGAGGGGGCCACCCGGCTCGCCACCGACGAGACTGAAACGAGAGGGCGAGAAAGGGGATGGATGGCGTGCGCGGGAGTGAAAGAGGGAGACAAAAGGCATCCTTTCTCGATTGCCGTAAGCTTCAGGTTTGGTTCGCATGCGCCCATCGAGTCCGGGTCTCACGTGCCCTCCGCCATCGTGAACCATAGGACCCGCCTTCTCTATACGAAAGACACGTTCCCGAAGATAGCGAGAAATACATAAGTTCTGCTATAAGGAATCCAACCGCGAAACTCTCAGGGTTGATAGACGCGAGGGAAGCTCCTCGACGCGTCCGCGTCGGCTGAACGCACGGCTTGCCTTGATGTCTCGTGATCGGCGTTCTGCTCACGGTCAATTGGCGATACAGTACATATAAACGTTTCATGACGGGAACTGTTATCGTGCTCGCTTGACCCTCCAATGGCACGTAATCCTATGAGGAAATACCCTCACTATCAGGAAATACCTCATAAAAAATGTAATTTGTCACGCTTGATACATTTGCATTTACTGTCTTTCCCATTAGAATACAAATTGTTCTTGAACAGGTTTAGTGCCAACCACCGACAACTCGATTTCAATAATTAAAAAGTCAATTTCCGTTGTACAACGTACGCCTCGTTAATCTTCAATCTGTTAACGTGAAAATGAATAAATGATTTTACAGCGTGTAAAAAAATTAAACGTAATTAATTCTGTTTCCATTAGAACGGGAAAAAGTTTTCCGATTTACATCGGATAAAAATAGCCTGAAATCAATTCTTGGTCGATCGGCGAAAAGAATTATCTACTTTCCCCTGTCAGATGAGGTTAGATTAGGTTCGTGATTCAGATTCGCGGCGCCGGGCGAACGTATACGTGCGGAGAGTGCTTTAACAGACCGCCGCACCGATCAATCAGTCGATATCTCTAATCATCGGTTCTTTCCGACGAAAATCAGGCTGTAACGATTGTATAATACCTGGCCAAGTGAAATTTTCTCTCCCGATTTTCTGTACTCGCACGTACACACAGTAATATGCACAATGTACTGTTTATAGTTGAGAAATAAAATATGTATATGACAATCCAATATTCTATTTCTAATCTCTTAAGTATACCTGCTACCTTATCATTTCTTATATTTTCACTTCACGTGCCTCTCGAGTGCGCATTATATTTTTTATCAAGTGTATAATCAGATCGTAAAGCGTCGCATTCAACTTTTACAGACGATGTTATGCCCGGAACAACGAAGACGCGACATATCGGCTATCAAAAATTTGATCTCCATCGACAATAAAGTCAAAAGTGTGCATTTCGATCGTTCCGCTCTGAAACGATACAGAAATCGCCCTTAAACTTTCCGTCTGCGAGGATGGGTAATGCGAGGGAGTCGGTACTCATCCGAAAAAGGTTTCAGGAAAAGTTTAAGCGTTCCACGTCTTTTAGGGAAGCGAAGGTAGCGCGAGTCATAAACCGAAACCGTCGGTATTTGTAACAGACATCAGGATATTTATGTAACCCAAAGTATGAAAGTCGTAAAACAAATAATACTTGTAATGGGAATGTCAGAGTGGAATGTAAAATGTGGCATTTGTCAAAACTCTCTCCCCCTCCGATTTTATTCATTAATTACACCGTTTTATAGAATTGGCTTCGAACTCAGTAACGTCGTAAACGTTAATGTTCGTAGCGACCCTGATTACCAACGAAGCTCGTCGTCGTTGAAGCTTACACGGAGACAGAATGAACCGGAATTCATAGTACCGTTCCAATACTGTAATAGAAACGCGCCAGATAACGTTCCGCATCGGAGGGTAAGGTAAAAAAAAAAAAAAAACGGAGAGGAAAGAGTGGTCCTTTCCTGGAGAAGGAAACCGTTATCTTAGGTACGGCCATTTGAAGATCTACCGGTTTGATCTAAATTCAGCTCGATTCTTCAGAATTTCAGATAGAAAGGCGTCATACATTAAACATTCCACGACCAATGAGAAAACTCACACATTACGCCTTTTCCTCCCTCTCGCTAAAAGAATTAGCTTCCCGTCGCTGATCAAATAAGGCCTTGATGAATTCTATCGTGACCACCATTCGTAATTGTTTCACGTCATTTTACGGTAAATTTCAAACGCTTCCTCTCAGGACAAATCGAAGATCGCCTTTGATTTATTTATAGAACTAAAGAGGAAAGAGATATTAAGTAGTTCCCTCTCTTTCATTCTGAAGAAAATTAAAATATTCCAGAAGTCAGTGACCAATTAAAGTGTATTCCTACATTTATGAGTAAATTTATTAATTTCTGTGATCTCAGGAAATTGGTTCATTATTTTTCTTAATTCATTGGAGAACTTTGAAATAGTTTCGGTGAAAAGTTTTAATTTTTTAAAATATGGTTGGAAACAGGTTAACTGGAGGGTAAACTAGGTACGGGTACAGCGCGAAATGAAGTTTGTAGCGAGGGCGTGTGCATATCAGGACGATATATCTGGCGTTCGCAAACATTACCGAAATATAGTCCGTTTCCCATCGATCGCCCCGTTACGTTGTATGCCCTACGTAATCATTTCTCAGCTATCCAGGTACACAAGATACCGGGTGGCTAATGGCAAGTCGTTTTATTGCACATCCATATGAAATATCGACAGAATTACACAGGTAATGTGCGTTAGCGTGGCTGGTAAGTGTACACCAGGGAGATAATTTGTTGGTCATGTTAGACACTGTAACGTCACGCGTATCTCTCCTGCAGCCCGCAATCGGATCGCAATTGAGTCGAATTCGAGTATCTCCTGCATTTTAATGGGCTACCTACCCGTCGCTTCCTGCAAGATCGATTCTACGTTCACAGTTTTAATTGTGATCTATGGCTTCATTTAAACTCACAGAAAATTCAGTACACATTTTCACAAAATGCGATTAGTCCGTACAATTCAATTTACGTAAATCAATGTATATCTTTTTAATTGTTACGAGTTACTAATACAGTTGAGCTTTTTTTCCACTCATTAAAGACATGAAAATTTTACGAGAGAATATTTTGTTTCAATTCGCAGATTTTGGGAAGTATCGCAGAAACGAATGGAACTTTATACATATAATCGTAATCCTATATTCTTATCAGTAAATCCAAAAACGAATATTAGACTTTTCGACAATTCTCTCTCATTAAAGATAATTAAAATTTCTCGTTCGCTGGATACGTACGCGACGCGTAATTACGAATCGTTAAATACAACAGAATTAACATAAACTGACGATTGTGGATTGCGTACGGACGTGAAATTCTGTAATCCCGCGCGGACAGAAAATCCGACCATGAATTTTCATGCGCGAATCCCTGTAAAACATTCGCTGCTACCTGTTTTCGGCAACGATTCTTTTTACGAAACATCCGCTTGCTATGCGTTCTCGATAACGTGCCACTGTTTTTTTCTCCGGTTTTCAAGTTAACTTTATTTTGTAATATCAACTTCTCATATAAACTATCGGCTTCGGAAATTTAGTTCACGGGCAAAATATATTTCGACGCTACAAATAAAACGATGTGAAAAATATTGAGTTCCCGGGTATTCAACGGAAGAAATACTCTCAACGACATAAAGGAAAATGCGATTACTCGTTTCCATTGAGCTCGTGAAAAATATTTGTTCATTCAATTTTTACCCATCGCACTTATTATTGTCAGCGCCGCTGAGCCACCGTCTCGAGATATACATAGATAGATCCAGCAGAGAAAGAATATGAAATGAAATTAAACCATTACACTTTGATCCGTGGGGCCGGTCGCTGCGAGATGAAAATCGGTCAAACTTTTATGATCTCGCATTAATGAACAAAGTTCAACTGCAGATTAATCTTAGCAGTAATGAAAGTACAGACGGCTGGCTAACTTTCCGACTGGTCGAATGAAAACTGTTAACTTTCCGCGATTCGCGGAAGCGGATGAGAATTTTTATGTTTCACCAGTTAATTGCACTACTTAACGCCGGAGCAGAATTCAATTCCAATAACAAATGATAATTACTCCATCCAGACGCATTATCGTAATATGGAGTTGAAATACATTCAATCGTACATAAAAGCTTTTAGTATTTTTACATTTGATAGACTCCAAATATATTTCAGTCGACACATTCTGACATAATCTGACAATGCGATATACATATATTACCGCATTTTAATGTATATTATGGCTTTCGGTTTTAAGTAAAAAAGTGACGCTAAAGCATTAAACGATTATTACCACAACTTGTATGGACTTGCGGATTGCACTGTTATTTAATTGCCTCAAAGTTTAGCGGCGGGATGGACAGCTGAAATGTTAAAACAGTTAAACAGTTTCCCCACTTATACGAATTTGTAGCCTTGAAATATGTAGCTGTACATGGTTTGAAAACATTAAATATTTAACTTTTCCAGTACTGCGGTCGCTTTTGATTAGCCTTTGCCGCGTTATATACATACAGCGGCAGTGTACACACGTAAGTGTAGCGCCCAAATGGCTCAAAGAAACTGCGTCGATATTAAATTGGTTGCTTTTCTCTCGGTCGCGTTAACACGTTCCCGAGATAAAAGCGTTTCCCCAAGGCTATTTACCAAGAAGTTATGTCCGAATATTTAATTTAAAATAGAGAACCAATCTTGATCGTACATTTTTTAACAAATGCTTTATAAGAGTTTGGATTTATTTGGAATGTCAAAAATTCATTAAACAGCTTCAAGCGTTAGTCACCAACCATTATTTGACAATGTGTTTTAATAAAATGGAATAGTAGTTATTGTACATCTTATCAGTGTTTGAAAATATAAAAATACCTATTTGATCGAAAACTTTGTTGGAAGTATGTACTTTACACGGTCTAATGCGGCCCGGGGATACGGAGAGGTGCAAACGAGAAAACTTGGGGAACTTTAGTAACCGTAGTATTGTTTAACCTCCCGCGTACGTAGCATCGTTTGGCCGACTCTATCTTGCCGGTTACCGAACTAGGATCCAGCCTCTTAACAGGCGTCGCGAGCGCGTTACGATGCTGACATTATGCCGCGGCGAAACGCGAGCCACGGGATACACCGGTGGCAATATCGGGCGCCGTTACACGCCGCCGATGCGGTTCTGATTGCATCGTAAAACTTGGCTCGTAAGAGCGTCGATCACGAATCGCGCGGCACGCTGCGTGGTGTAACGAGCGGAGGAAACTTGAAACGGCAACGGGGACGCGCGGCAACGACGCGGCGGCGCGGGGCTCGATGGATTTTTGACGGCGCTACCGTTCGAGCACTCGACCAGAGAAATTCCCCGTTCGTTTCGAGTTTATAATGAAGAGTTTTGTGATGCGCTCCGGATGACCGGCTACAAAATTTCGAAAACATTCCATTCAATCAGCTCCGCGAATAGTTTGTTAACCGGAGTGAGTTTGTTAAATGGTTGAAGTTCCGACCAAACGTCTGTCTATATATGTAAGCGTTGGTACACATCGTTGGGTTACATGTGAAGAGTTCACTGGTCGCGATAATAAAGGTGATTTTTGGGTTAAGAGGCTGGTAACTGTTCAACGTTTAACCCGCTCCTTATATTTTTCAATCTTGACTCTGGGTATACGACTGCTTACTTCGAGATTAATTTAAGTTTTTAGGATACAAATTCTGTAAGCATGATAAAATATGAAAAATAAGCCATCGGATCACTACTGTTGAAACATTCACTTGTTTTTAAAGGAACGATAATGCATTAGTTTTTTAATAATTAACGGTAGATGCGCATTAGAGTAATAAATTTCGAATATCGACGATACGCAGGCCTCAGAAATGCAAATAGGCTTTCAAGGATTCCGCATCAGTCCCGAATTGAATTAGCATTTTGATATTACACGCAAATTAGCTGCGCGTACGATTAAAGTACTGTGTAATCCACGATGTTTAAGCGAGTTTCGACGCATTGCATATGTTAATCACAAACTGGTGGGCCGGGGCCAGAGCACGGTGCGTTTCATTCTAACCAACGCAGCGCGGAGCTATGCAACCGTTTCGTACCACCGCAACATACAAAACCAATTACACGTTTCAATGACCGAAGATGTCCAGCACGAACGTTTCGAATTCAATCGAAACCTGTTTATAGTGGCCCGATCGAAAATTGGAGTACAGCGTAATACGATCTACTTGTACAGAATAAATTTGCCTTCGTACCAGGGGAAACAAGTCCCACCGAAATGCGTGCGCAGATTATAATAAGAATCCGAGAAATTCACATAATAAAGAGACACTTTACTAGATTCCTTATTTGTGAACTAAACGAAATCCTAAGCCTAATCCTAATTAATATTGCTCTATACTCGTTTCGCTATGGAATAATAATAATTTAAAAAAGAAGATAAATCATAGAAATAGGCACTCGCCATTTTGACACAGAATTACGCGGTTCCAATTAGAACGGATTTTCGATTCGAATTCCCGCAATTTCTCCGACAGTCGAGATAATTAAACATGCAAATCGACCGAAAATCCCTAATCGCGTCGTGTCCTGTATCAGAGCTTCCCAATTAATTTCCAGTGGGCGGTGGCGGTAAAAGGGAACCGTAGCTACATAGGTACATCTTTGACAAACGAGTTAATAAGGACGAGTAATTAGGTAACGAACAACTCAAAGCTGTTCAAACGTCGTACATCTGTCACGGTTACACACATCAGCCTCGCTTCCTCTTCGGGCGAGCATTTCCGGTTGAATCCACGTTCGACCCCGAGTCGTTTCATCGACTACCCAACTCCACTGGTTACGTTCCGGGACGTGTCACAGCGATCTAACCGCGATTCCGAACTCGAAATATTATTCTGACGCGACGCGACGGGTTTAACGATCGCTACGAATTGACCTTCGCCACCAGCAGGGAATAAACAACGCTTCGGCGTGTCCACGAGACGGAGGTAACGCGGAGCGACGGTTTACAAGTATCCAAGTGTCGACAATGCGACCGAGCTTTAAAGGGAAATAATTGCTTTTCCAAGCTGACGCTTCCGGAGACTCGTGTCCCGAATGAATCGTCCGGATAGATTTGTAACCGGATAAGCACGTCATGTTTGACTTCTCTGAAAATCACTTAAGAATTTCTGACTTCTCTCGCGTTATTATTGATCGACGGATTCTTATAAATGTTTCAATACTTTCTAAAAACAGCCGATTCTTATCAATATATTATAAGCTTAACATGTCAATTAAGTGTAGTTAAATAAATCATGCTTGCAAGAAAACGCAATGAGCTTGCATTAGAAATATATGACTACACTTCTATTCTAAACATGAAATATGCGAAAGCAAAATCCAATTCTGTTTTGATTTATTATTGACACTTAAGACGTAGCAAGATGTATAAAAATCAGAATCGAATATTTTCACTGCGTCCCGTTTTGATAAATGCAAGGCGTCCTGAGTGCGAGCGCAGATATACTAATCACATATTCATAAGCGCTCCATATTTCCCGTGGTCGGTCATTCGATTCCGTGCAATCGTTGCAGCTCCGTGAATACATTATTGTCGCGTTCGCAGATTTTCACGTCGCTTTAATTGCAATTACGACGTCGAAATCTCCTCGCAATATTTCTTGCGACGCGGCGGCGGCGGCGGCGGCGCCAGGATTCACCCCACGTCGTTTGGTTCGGATATAGATGGATCGCAGGTTTGCAATTACGATGCTTCACTGATTATTTCGTCGCAATATGTATTCCTTTATTAATGCACGGATAGCTTGAGATGAATCACCGTTTCTGCGATTCATCTCTCTTCGCTAAAAAATTATACAGTTTCGTGAAATGCTTAATTTATTGTTTCGCATTGTATCGGCTTGAAACGAAATCTTCGAGTGTTTCAGCAATTCTTTTCAACGCACTAATGACACGATATTATATTTATCCTCAAGGATATCATCCTACGAATATTTCCCTGCGCATAAAATCTGTTACGCACCTTCCTTAACACTAGAAAGACTGAAACTTAGTATATACCGATATTGCCCAAAGCAGTCAAAATGACTGCATTGTGAAAGAATAATGTATAAAGAAATTTGTCTAAAATTAATTTTTAATATTTTTTATATTATTTACAGTCATATAACAA
>NW_017162322.1:1696927-1723963 GCF_001652005.2 Ceratina calcarata | reverse complement strand
GCCCAAAACCAGTCAAAATGACTTCCTTGGGCAATCTAGTGTTAATTAATTTCCAATAAGTCCCTCTCTTACCTGTCCGCATTAACAATTGCTGTAAGTCCCGATGCGCATTCCATCAAAAGCGGCGTTCAGTTCCTTAACTAGATTTTAAAAAAGCATCCCGCTACCGGGCAAGTGATTAAACTTCCGTCGCAGCGTAAACGCAGAAAATTGTTTACGCCGTTGCTCGCGTTGTTTGCAAAATACAAACTTTTTAAGGTTATTTCAAGTAGTGTACAAGTCTCTTTCCGGGGCGCGGGCAAAAAGAACAGGGAGGGACGGGGGAAAAAACGGAGAAACAAGATTACCGTGATTTCCCGAGACGAGGGTGAATGCCGGCGCTATAAGAAAACTGGATGGGTGTGGTCTCGGGTTCATTTTCCTTTTATTCAGTTCTCCGTCGGTAGCTTGGAAATCTCCAACGTAAAAGGCTCGTACCTTGGCGAGAAACAACCCGAAACAATACTACCAGAAACAATGCTCGTGCCGTTGACATCATACCGATATCTTACTGACACGTCGAGCTGGAAATTCCCTTCCCGAAATTCGTGTCTCAAATCTTGCGTACGAAAATCAGAATAATATATTCTAAACGTAATTAGCCGTTGTCAAAAGAACCGAAGCAGCATAACTAAGCTTTAATTGAGACGAATAAAATGCAGAATCGAATTAGACGATATATTGGCGTTTGATGAAAACATTTGTCACGAGACTTCATGGTTCGTTTCGAAGTTGAAACTTTTCGGTACGTATGAGAAAATATTTCCCAGGCAACTACTTGGAAAATCACCAATTTCGCACCTTCGTGTACGCTATTCCTGCCGCTAAATTCGTAATTACATAAGTTGTTGCATAATTAATGACGAAAATAGGCAGTTTACGCGACACTTGTCCCGTGGCCTACACAGAAAGCTTCTCTAAGGCAAGGGAACTCGTCCGGACCAGCGAACAGAGTTATCGAGTCGAAGGTAACTGAGCTTCTGTCCCTTCGTAATCCCAGCTAGCAGAGCTATTATCCCGGAAAAACCAGTCGAACATCCGATTAGGAAAACCGAACGTACGTTATTTCCTTTTGCTGGTAACGGCTGGATGGATTGTCGAAAAACGAGGTTCCGTCGTTATTGCGTTTAGAAAGCAAAACCCAGCTCGGCTCGTTGAACCCCACATAAGCGAATTTCCCCTCTCGACCTCTTTATAAATGTTGTGCTCTGTAGACGCAAAACCGATTACAAATTTTCAGAAGGAAAGCTAAACTGATTTCTCATGCAACATTGTGCAACGCGGATCACGTTTATTCATTACCCTGCGATATATATTTTCAATTTCTTAATACAAATTTTTAAAAAATATAATTTGCGATAATTTTTTTTTATACTGGATCGACACTACAATTTTTATTCATGGTACTTAGTGAATGTGAAGAGACGTTGAGTTGTACATAGACAGAACCAATTGGCCGTACTCAGGTTTCACAATCGGCGTTTTGGCAATTAAAGCAACAGCGAGCGATAAAAAGAAACGAAACGGGTAAACCGTGGATCTATCGAGTTTCGGGCGCGTTCCCAGATCCGTTCTTAGATTCGGGTTTGATCGAGAATTTCCCGGTTCTCGACGGGCAAAGACTCCGTCCAAGTTAAATGGAAACAAAATAGACCGGGATGTTCCCGGTGCCGATAATGAGATTTCTCACCGGTTTATCCCCGGCGGCGTTCCCCGCGACTCGTTGTAATTGATAAATGGAGGTACCAAGCGGGATAAAAATAAATCAGGTGAAAAGGGTGAGATAGGGGGCGGCGCAGCGGGACGAAAAGAATGCGCGGGGATGAAAGAGAACAGAGGGAACTGCAGTTTGCGCGCATACCAAAAGACGAAGGTGCGGCCGTTCTTGAAGCGTTTCATGGCAAACCAAATATTCGCGGTATGCTCCGGCGTTGCGCGTCGGAATTTCCAGCATGAAGTCGTTATACCGCGAGACCACTTATAATTAATTGCTTTAGTTTATAATCGCGTTGCGGCCATTGTGACGCAGTCGTCCGAATAACGAGGATACCCCCGGCCGGCGTTTCGCGTCGAGTACCTGCGCCGCTAATCCTGCCCCTTTTTATTCGCGTACGCCCCGGTCGTCCTCCGACGTTTTATATTGCACCGCCGCTCGTTGGAAATATCACCGTGCGTGGATAATCGCGGTGGAAACTGACGAAGAAACCGGCTGCTACGCTCGTCGGCGATCGTCTTAAAACGCTGACGCGAATTGCCACGGACATTTTTCAACCGGGCAGGGTTTACTGCCGTTTGACGTTTCGTGCGCTTACCCGTTTTAATGAATTCACGGTGAAACATTGTCACGCTTCGCGTTACGATTTCTGACACGAACGTCCGTGGCAAAAAATACTCTACGTTTCTGCGATTTCCCCGTAGGTTCAATGGTTTAGGAGTATTTGAAGAAATACGAAATTTTTTTTTGCCAAAAGTTTGCTGTTTCCACGGTAAAGGCCGGGTTCTGTCAGTAAAATGCCAGTTAATCATAATTAACTCGTTAAATACTGAAGTTAGAAGAAAAATTCATAGAACCTTTCTTGTAGAGAACGTCAGTGTCTACCATTTCTGTATATAAATTTTTTCGCTAGCGTTAATAATTAATTAATAAAGTTCTTTATTGCGAAAACTTTTTCTTCACTATGTACGATTTTATTATATGCAAGAGTCAATTGTTAGAACACTTTTTGATAGAGTGAGTCTACTTTTTTATACTGTCTGGTTTCGTCTTGTTGAATAGTTACAATCTTCCATCGACTGTCCTTTAAAAGTTAATTTTAAATTAGAGAAAGCCCGTCGATCGTTGAGGATAAAAGGAAATCCTGATTCACAGTGACAGCATTTTAAATATTGACTTTCGTAATGCGGATCACGCAGGTCGATCAGGTATTTTGCATTAATTTATACGACACTATTATTAATGACGCGATAATAAACAAATAAGTCTCGTTTTATCGCGCGACAATTGAGCGGTACGTGACAAAACGCAATAATTCGCAAACTTCATTAATGCGCACACGCTGCGGCGGCTATCGTATATTTTGGTTTTCATACCAATTACCGGGCGTAGTGCATTTAATGCTAATTTCGCATATTTCCCACGACAATTTAATCAGAAACTCAGCGAACGAACTAGCTGCCGTGCCGTACGCTACGCGCCCGTGATAATTGAGATTTATCGACGATACTTTTAATCAAACGCCAAACATTCGATGCAAACACGTCGTAACTGGACTTGTTGTTACACCGTGAGTTCTCGCTGCGAGCGTAATTATTTCACGACGGGATAGCCAATCAATGCGATTGTTCTTGCATCGCCGAAGAACTGACCTATTGTTGTACGAATTATCAAAGTAATTAATGAATAATTGACGAGACGAACGTGTTTAAAAATGGTTCTCATTCAGGCATTGATTCATTCCATTAAATTATCTGTTTAACAGAATATATTTTGTAATCCTCCACGAAATGAAAATGCCTGAATTATTAATTTCATCGAATGGAGAAACCCCAATGTGCCGATATCCTCTTTCGCCGGGAGGTCGGATGAATGCGTGTGCGTACCTTGCATTCTGGCATTAGCTTGGAGCAGGTGAATCAATTTTGATGGATAGTCCGCGTATAATTAGATGGTCTGCATACTTATTAAGCTCCTATAAACGATAGCTCGGGAACCGTGAGCTGGAATTTAAGTTCTGTTTGAGTGTAAACAGATACCGTGTCTATACGTGTCTTCCATCGATTAGACGAAACCGCGGTTGTTTGAGTTCACAGATTGCGCCTCCGGGGTATTAAACCGGTGTTATCGCAAATTGCTCTCAGACGTACGTATATAGATACATAGATCTCGGCCTCGGCACGATGTAGAAATATGTATACATATACATATGTATGTATAGAAATATCTATACGTATGTATGCTGTTGGAAATCGACCACTTCGATGAACGGTTATAACTCGAACGCCAATTTTATGTCGACCGTAAATCCAGCTGCGAAGAGGTAATAACTGTACTACTGTCATCTTTATTGTATCATGAAACCAGCACCGGCAGCGCCCCGTTTTAATCGTTTCATCCGCTCACTGTTACTTGAAGCTTTCTAAGCTGTTACAATTCTCGAGCAAATCGCGTAATACTCTTTCATGTCCTCCTGATATTGTATTTGGAATTTTTATGAAACATGTGAGAATTTCATCGTCGCCAGTTTTCTTTTTATAACGTCATGTATCTGTCACGAGTGACAGATTAAAATACTCAGCAGGTTTATTAACTCTGTCCTGATAATAGGATCGGGTTAGTGTCGAGTCGGGTTCAACGAAAATCATTAGGGTCACCAGTGACACCGGTACGATCCGCTAATAAAGACGAAACGTAATCCAAGCACAATATTTCAGGCGGATCCTGTGATTGTCAGTCCCGTGACACGCGATAAGACAATTTGGCGAGCGGGCAGAGCGCAATAATTCACGTCGACAACGGCGGCCGTGCGGATATCGATTCCCGCGGCAACAAGAAACGACGCGACGCCTCTCCGGGCTCGAAATAATGCCGGAAATCAAGGGTCGGGAAAGAATTTCGGATATTTCGCGCGGATTTGCAACTGTTCTCGCGCCCCCCGAGGGCTCGCCGGCCATTAAATATGTAACGTTCCGCAATGCCAGTCGTGAGAAGCTCGGGCGAGAATAGAACCCTGGTCCCGCCGTGAAGAAAGCTTCTAACGAGCGAGGAACGTGACGATATCAAGGGGGGAAAAGCAAATTTCCCAGTAGGAACGTAATGTACACCCGGCTCATAAGTCTTAGGCCTCATTGTAAAACGTACCAGCGAACGAGATACAGTATGGATATATTTTATTGAACGAATTTCATTGAGTCTTCCTCTGTTTTCCCAAGTAAAACTATTAAAACGATGTCAAATGTTTTAATTAGATGTTTGTACTTTATGGATTCTCTCGATACGTCTACTTTCCGCTGGAACAGATTATTTTTCATTTCTCTTTCGATATCTTTTTCTATACCGTTTATACGTCATGAAGAGTTCGACCTCTGAGTGGCTACTTCTTTTATCAGACGTACTTCGAGCGTTTAATGATGTTGCATCGGAACGATGAATTGTTTCATTTTTGCTCGTCATACTTTCTCAAAGGAAATCGATATCAAGCTACAGCTAATGATGTATCGTGTAATGCAAGGACCTACGATTTGAAGACTCTTTGAATTCAGCAATCGTTAAAGTATCTAGACTAGTCAGTCTTCAAGTTTTGACCGAAAAAATACAAGTTTTATAATTAATACGTGTTTTCTTGAAGTACAGTTGAAACAATAATTGACTGGAGAATAAAAATATTACATTTTTCTACAGACACAAAATCCAAAAATAATTAGAAACTTATCTGTTTGTTTTATAATAAACATGATGCACAGATTTCAATATTCTTTCTTGAACCTTGAATGTGTTGGAGAACAATAAATACGGGCTAGGAAAATGTTCGATTTTCCGTTATACTTTCGAAAACTACCCTGTATACATTTCAATCCCCGGAGAGCATCCAGCGAACCAATAACTTTGTGACGCTTAGATTGTCGGAGAGCTACGTCCCCCCTTTTACTGGGCAAATAAAATATTGTTGTTGTGTTCTTTGGGACCCGGCGACGACGTAGCATGCCAAGTATGTACATACATTACACACACGCGCACAAGACGTATGTACATCTATTGTAAGTATTGCCCTCGAGTACGGCGAACGTTGATTTAACTCGAGGCAATTGACGTACAAGACTTTTATGAGTTAACTGTGTTCGCAGAGGAACGGCGGTCCTTATTGCCGCGTTGAAACCAAGTATGAAACGAGTGTCGGTAAATCGGTAAAAATTACGTACTGTCGTATAAAAACAGTGCATGTGACAATTGAATTTCTGTTTTAATTCTAACTAACAAAATTGTATTTCTTGTCTGCAAATACGAAATTTCAGAAATATGTATAGACGAAAGGCTACTTCTTCATTGATTTATGATGCTAGACTCTGACCGATTCGTTGTCAAATGAAATCCAGTTCTAGGAACGCGTGTATCGTGGAAACAGCGGTGAGAAACGTATTAACAGGCACGGTGGTGGTAACGGCGGTGTTATCGGCGTTGGCTCGCGGGCTTACAATTAACAGGTCAGTCAGGATTTCCCGTGGACGGCGTGAGAGGACGGTAACCGCGACAACGCCGCCGTGCCGGCTAGAAAGACATTGATACGCTTCAGGGGCAACGATAACGGGGCTAAGCCTTAATCTGGGTCCATTAGCCTGACAGATGTAACGGTAAACACGGTGTTGTTGCGATATCGGCTTGCAAATTACAACACTGCCACCTGGAGGACTGTGATAGACAGGTCTTGTGGCTGGTTGATTACCAGGGTCGACGGAGCTGGAGGGGAGGGTATGGAGATAATACGGGAGCAATTAGTTCTCGAGTAATGCCGCGATGTCGTTGACACCTGGTCTCCTCGATCAGATCACGATTTTTCTTAACTCTCTATTATCGAGACTGACATAATTTCCTAACTACTCTCATACGACAATTTTCGATCTGTATATAAAATGCACTAATAAATTTGTATTTATAATTTTAATGCATTTATTATGAATAGTAATTATGCACGTAATTAATAAGGCACATAATTCGAATGTGTTATGATATAGGATATCGGGCATTAAAAGCTGGCATCATTTCGGGTTCCCATTACCGCTGTTTCGGGTTTAACGCAGAATTTCGGGGGAAGAGACGCGTTAGACTTCGTCGCATTTTGTCGCTGGCGTATATTATATGTACGTTCCACGGGAAAACGGCGGTGGGGCCGCATTGGCGACGTACTTTCCAGGGAACGGACAGCCTCGAATTTTGAACGGGGTATTAAAGCGAAACGATTTCGCGGCTGGACGACAAAATGCGGAACGCCGTCCGACTGCATGGATGCGGCGCGGTGCCGCGTACGTGTAAGCACGCGTGTGTCGTGTAATATCGTTGTCCACCGTTGTACGAGAGCGAGATAAACGTAGGTAAAAAGGAGGAACAGAGCGCGGTTGAAACTTTCAGCGCGAAAATTCCACGCATTTTCCAGGACGGCCGGTTGGACGCGGTGTTGAACGAGCCTCGACTTTTTTAGTGCTTGTTTAGCTCGCGCGAATGACCCTTTTGAAGTTAATGCCCCATGAGCGTGTACAGCCATATACTAAACTCGTACGACTGTTGCCAGTTGAAAAATTCATCGATCGAACACCGTGCCGTATGTACGTACGCGCCCACGTACATATGTACCCGCGTACATAGGGAAGACGGAGTAAAAACCGAACTTCGAAACTTTCATCGTACTCTCGCCACGAAAAATATGTAAAAGTTAATTCCGGCTCGCTCGTGCAGCTTCATTTGCGCGACGTAGTACGTACCGTGGCGCGTGGTTCCGCTCCGGGGAGGAATTTGTCGCGAGCACGCGCGCGGTATGTAGTGACGGATGTCCCCGACCAGCACCCAACGATCCTGTCTAACGCGATTTTCAATTCCACGCACGCTGCCGCGTTGTTCGTTACCCACGTGCACGCCTCTCTATAATTTCGTTTCTATATTCGCGACATTAAGTCTGATCGTCATTACCGAATATAGCCTGATCCGTTATTTCCGTCGCTGACGTATGGGGCTCGGAGTTTGAAACGCGTCGCGCGTAAATGATATAACGGAGCGAAATTGGATTTATACTCAGTGGATCTCTGATTATTATATCGTTACCCGTTTCTTCATTTCACAATACATTTTCCGTTAGCTACGTGTTTTGCAAGTTACTCTTCAATCAAATCGTTTCATAAAAAGATCGGAGGCATTCTGGAGTTAAAAATTGGATTCTTTATCTAACGCACTGACAATGGTCATTGTAATCTTGACTCCATCATTGAAAATACATTTTTCCTACAAACTTAATATATCGTACTGCTTATACTGAAGAGAAAAGAAAAACGCGACTGGAATTGTTTTACATCGACCGGCTATTGGTTGGTGGTCTTTCTGGATGGGAACGACAAAAGAGGATTGACTCGGTGGCGAATGGAAAAATCCGATGGACTTTTTTCTCGCTCCCGCGGATCCGGTCCGAAGCCGATTTCGCTGGCCATATTAGAGGAAAAGCTTCTAGTCCAGTTTCCAGGGGGGACGTTTTAAACCGCGACCGTGTGTTCTCATTATCCCGAAATTTACGCGGCCGACGCTAAAGCGAATTACGTCTCGCGCCGTGGTTTTAAACAACGACGTTCTTTTTTCCAGTCCCACCCTCTCTTTTGACGGTGTCACACGACACGAAGCTCAACCGCGTGCTGTTCACACCCGACCTTTTTTTTGATCAGCGATGATAACTGCTGGATTATGAAAACGTCGACGCTTCAAATTCCGCGGAGGTTTGAGAAGGTACAAAATAATTACAGAAATTATTTGTCGTTTCAGCTTTCTGTTTGTATTTAAAAATAATTTTAATTATTTGTTATTGAAAATACATTTTTCCTACAAACTTAATATATCGTACTGCTTATACTGAAGAGAAAAGAAAAACGCGACTGGAATTGTTTTACATCGACCGGCTATTGGTTGGTGGTCTTTCTGGATGGGAACGACAAAAGAGGATTGACTCGGTGGCGAATGGAAAAATCCGATGGACTTTTTTCTCGCTCCCGCGGATCCGGTCCGAAGCCGATTTCGCTGGCCATATTAGAGGAAAAGCTTCTAGTCCAGTTTCCAGGGGGGACGTTTTAAACCGCGACCGTGTGTTCTCATTATCCCGAAATTTACGCGGCCGACGCTAAAGCGAATTACGTCTCGCGCCGTGGTTTTAAACAACGACGTTCTTTTTTCCAGTCCCACCCTCTCTTTTGACGGTGTCACACGACACGAAGCTCAACCGCGTGCTGTTCACACCCGACCTTTTTTTTGATCAGCGATGATAACTGCTGGATTATGAAAACGTCGACGCTTCAAATTCCGCGGAGGTTTGAGAAGGTACAAAATAATTACAGAAATTATTTGTCGTTTCAGCTTTCTGTTTGTATTTAAAAATAATTTTAATTATTTGTTATCGAGTGGTTTATTAAATCTACGTATTAATTATCATTATCAATATTAAATTTCAATTTTTCCTTGTAAAAATGACGCAGACTGGAATAATTAGATCGTCGCATCCATTCATACCCGAATAATTGAAAGAGCACTAATTGGAAAATAATTAAGCTTTCAATAAATTATCAGATGTAGTATATAATGACTTTGATAACATTCATCGGGATGCCTTCGGCAAATTGAAAATTTTCGACCGAATAATATCGGAAATGTATTCCGCATCGAATTGGACGTTCCAAAAATATCAGGCTGACTTTTTCACGTGCAATTTTCAGGACGCAATCTTTTCCAACAGAATTTACGTTAATTGTGAATATTTTATCATGAATTAATTAACTTTTATTTCAAAATATATTTATAACTCAAACGAGAAAATCATACGATGAAAAAAAGAATATTACAAAAATCAATTCGACGTGAATTGGCAAATTTTTCACAAATCGCATGACAAAATAAAAATCAGCAATCAGAGCAAAAATGTTGTTGACAGTACGTAAAAAAAAAAAAAAATGTTTAATCTCGTTGCGTCGAAGGAATCGAATAACAATTTCTGTCCTATCGCGTGACATCGGATGGGATCGCTTCAATCGCGGACAAGAAAATTGCAATCTAATCCGGAACTTGTAGCCACTATACCGAGAACTCCAAAGCCCGGTATCTTGCTTAAATTTCTCGTTAAGTCCACATCGAAAGAAAATATCTCTCCGGTGTCCATTGTGTCTCATGATGTTAACACAGCACGGGAAATGGAGCATCCGGATATCAACAGTGAATAGGAATTTATTATTGGACCCACGTTTGTATGCGCTTTTATTCCCTTCGTGTATTGTAGAAAAAAATTAAAATACGTGTTCGACATTTCAACAAATTCTATTTACATCGAATGCTTTGATAAATGCAATTTTCTATTAAAAAATGGAATCAGTTATGAAAACCGTGAATAGATGATTGAAACGTGGTCAACGATTAAATCACAGCTTATCGTTATTTTGAATTTCTCTTAAAATTATGGATTCACGTAAAGTACGTTCATAGTCTGGCGATGAACCGCTAAGTAATATCTTGTGCGCGTAATACCGCCCAAGAGAAAGAAGAAGAAATAAAATGAAGAAGTTACTAGCAGAGATTATTATTTGCTCCCGTGAACAGAGTTAAGAACGCTATAAAAGCTGGGGAGATCTCAATCAACGAGTGGCCGCGGCCAGACGCCGCGATATTTTCCAGCGAACGATTTAAGCCGGGAACAGTCGGTGAAAGATAAGAACCCCGGGTTGCAGCCGGGATTTGCTCCGAGGTTGCGTTAGCAAGGTAAATCAAGGATTTCGCAGTATGTATACGCGTCCGCTGCGTGCGTGCGAACGAGGTTCGTAACGGAGTCTGAGCGAACGCCTAAGCAGTACCGAAATGGAGGATCCGCATTGCGGCTAAGTACGTCGATAGATTCGGAAGCCGTGTTGAAAGCGCCGCGTGGAATCAGCTATTGTCGCGGCCCATGATTTAGGTAAGACCCTGCAATTTCCCAGCGAAGCTTGACGACGATTTACGCGGTGATGTCGAATTACGCGGTGGCACGGGACGCGTACAGGGTTGTGTAGAATGGTTTACACGTGGAGCGGTTAATGGTGTATCCATCGATAGGGGAAGAAACGGTGAGAGCCAGCAGACGCGATAACGCTCGGCAAAGGATCGGCCGGGAATATGCAAATCGTCCCTGCTTACCTCGCTCGCGACGCGGCGAGGGACGTCGTGGGCGCGGGCGGGGGGCCCCGACCTAAACAGACGTCGGAAGTCTGGTAAGTAGATTCCGAGTTGTCTGAGAATAGATCTCGGTGGGATTCGAGGAGGTTGCACAGACGCGGGTCGTAAAGGTGGCGCGAGAGGTGGCGGTACCGCGGGCTGGATCGTAAATGAAATCCACGAAAACGAGCTCTCCCCGGCTCGAGGAGTTGATATCGAGTCGGCGCCGCGGTACGTTAAGAGAAAGTGGTTGGACCTCTCGCGTCGGGGAAAGATTTTCCGTGAATTTGCATTCAGAAAGAAAAGAAAAAGCGGTACGACCGGGTCAGAGGGCATGCAAATCCACAGAAAGCAGAACGATGTCGGTACTTCTAAAGAGACGCGTTACTATACTTTCACCGTGGCATGCTATTATGTTTGACTCGTTTCGTTAGAAGATTCGTTACTGGGAATCAAAAATGCGTACGTCTAATTCGGTGCGTAGAGAATTACATGCATAAAAATTAATGATTTAATTATATAGAGTCAGTCAAGTAAAATCTCATACACGTGAGTACGACATATAATTATTCAGCTATACATAAAATATATAACTACTTCGGTAGTGAGAAATTATAGCGCGTAAAATATATTACACGTAGAATTTTCGCCCGAGAAGAAAAAACGGCAGGACCCATTCTTGAAGGGTCGAAAAAGGAAGAATTGAACGTGAAGTAGATCGAAACGGTCGAAACATTTTATGGATATAACCGTTCCCGGTTATAATAATGTCTTGAAAAGTTAAACGCGATCAACGGAACTGCCGAACAATTACCAGGGGTCACAATGGAAAATGCTCACGCGTATTCGTCAATCGTGAAGCGTTTGTTCGGCATGGCGAATAATTTCCTACCCATGTTCGCTTAGTAGTAATAACGTAGTAACTCCGATCGCAATTAAACGTGTCGATCAATGGTAGTTTTATATCGCTTTTAATTGTCCTTTCACTCGCGAACTGCCAGCTCTTATTAACTTGATTAATCCAGGCTATTTCCAAGCGAGATGTAAAATATGTATTGAACAAAGAATTATAATATATTGCATGCGAGATAATATTAAATGAATATTAATCATTTATTTACGCAGTCCTTTGTTATTCCGCGACTGAATTCCACTGTCCCTAATTACAAACTCCGAGCATGAATTATTAAATATTATCGTGATCCGGCATCAAACCGATTGCGAGATCAGTATAATTTATATGCAATGGTGGAGTCTTTCTCCTCGTAAAGTACCGTCGGCGACTATTAAGTTACAATGCAACGGAAAACAGTTTCGAAGGGGTGTAGTTGAAACTCCCGGCAAGTTTAAGTACGTTTAAGTAGTAATTAACGGTTTCTCCGACTGTCGATGCTTCTTAACATTAGCAGCGATGCTCGTCCTGTAACGGGTGCGGGAGGGAACTATCGAGGACAGATTGCGTTCCTGCAAGACGGTGTCTCGAGTCGACCACCGTACCGCACCACCCTTGCAAGTGTTACCGCAGCTCTAAATCTCCTTGTCGAGCGTTTCAGACCGCGCAAGTACATCATTATACACGTTTCTACCGTAATTTTGCCTCCATCCGTTTCGACGGAATATCCTCGAACTGTATTTCGTGTGCCGTATAAATTATGATAAGTATCAGAACGTTCAAAGTGAAAAAATTTCGAAATTCCAGCAGTTTTAATGTAAATCAGTTCATTTATATCTTTCATGCAATTACACTTCTATCAAGTGAAAGATACCACTTGGACGTTCGAAGACATCGATTATGACTTTTATTTTGTATATTAAACACGTGATATGTGTATCATGAGCCATCGAATTAGGATAATATATAAGATAGCGCTTTCTCGACAATTTAGGAATATATCTGGTTTAATTACGCTACTTTCTGTGCACTTATTCTATCTAGATATGTCGGGCGAATGTATATGTTCTATCTCCCAAGAGTGCCAGCACGCGCATCCGATCCCGTCGAATTACCAATACGGAATATCGTGGGTGAAGTCGAACGTTATTCTCGCGACGGTTGATTTATCGGTATTATTAATACCGGGATAATATTACGCGATACGGACCGTTAAAACCGACGTTAAAATCCGCTTCCAATATTACCGCTTAAGGCAGATACAGGTGCGCGCGATGATCGATGAGCGTAATCCTATTGCGAATCCTTTAAAGCCGCTCCCGCCCGCCCGCGTCACTGCCGCGGCGCGTCCGGAGAGCTTCGAAACTTTCTGAAACGCGTTCGCGACAAGACTGCAGATGCCGAAACCTCCGCTTAACAACCTGACGGAACGAACAATGCTCGATTAACGTGCTAACCGGCTGCCAGCAACGCGACGCTCGTGGCATATTGCGATTCCAAATTCAAAGTAAGCCCACTTAGGATTGTTCGAATTTTCGTTCCTCGCGACGTTACACGCTCGTTGAGAATGAAGAGATTAAGGATCAAATGTAAGGCCATTTGTAGTCGAATCAATTTAATTAATTAATTATAGAAGAAGCACCGTTACAAAATTGAAGAGAAGACTGTTCGAATAAATGTTGGATTCCATTTATTTAATTTTCGACCGATGAATTACTAAAATTTCATTTGGCCAAAATTTTGAGGACTCTCGTTTGAAATTGAATAATGTTTTTTGGAAACTAGTGCATTGAGATATCGGAGAATCAGGGTTAGAATGCATTAGACTGATTGGGTCTAGATTAGATAAAGCATACGAGGTTAAAGTCAATGATTAATGGTCCCATTATCATTTCTCAACGTTCGCGAAAGTTGTGAATGCAATTTTGTATCTAACTCTCCATAATTAATAAAGCCCATTCGAGAAGAATCACATAAAACAGATATTTTATTAAGTTGACGTTTTAGTGAAAAAATGAAATATTTGCTGTTTTATTACTTCATTTGTATACGAAACAGATGCACACAAATAAATGTAATATAGGATGCAATTATTATAAGTTGTTGAGTTTCGTCCAAAGGGCGATTAGCAAGGGAATAGAGGTACAAAGCTTTGTTCTCTAACTGTTTTTCTTCTTCAGTTGGTACAAAGTGCGCTACAACTTGTCCCAGTTTCTGCCATCGTCCCATAGAATAGATGGAGTCCGATACAGCGGCACTGAAATCTATCCGAGTTCATCCGATCGAACAATCCTTTTGTAAGACGGAATAAAGATTCTAGCCCCGAACTCGATGGACAACGATCTCTAGGAGGAATCATTATGACGCAACTTTCGAATCGCGATAGGTCCCGGCATGCCTCGCCGCCTGTGAAAAGATTCTTTTTTTCCCGTCGCCACGGGGTCGGGGGAAGCGATCGGGAAGAAAAGGATTTTCGAGGGAACTTCTCGTTACACACTATCGAACGTTGACGTTCGACGCTGAACGTCGCCCGAAGAGCCGATCCTCTAGGATATGAAACTGGAAAGTGTCATGTGAAAGTAATTTTAGAAGCGCGTATTCTCCAAATGCGCCGTTGCAGAAAGTTTGAAATGAATTTTAAATTAATTTACGCTGCACAATGTGTGAATAAAAAAATTGAATATATCATTAAACAAATTTTCGTAAGTGCAACGAGTGATCGAATTGTTACATACAAGATAGTAATTAAAATGTATGAAGTTTTTTAACGTCGCTACGAATAATATAAAAGTCCTTTGACTGATTGTATTACACAATACATGCACCGGGGTATGCTCGTTCGCAAGCATCGATATCGTTGGCAACAACTACTTGACAAAGCGAATCCAATACGCTCGTCTTCCGATCCTTCGATCCGGTGCTTCTCTCACTCAGGATAAAAGGAGAGATCCCGGTGGAGAGAGGCTGCTTTTCGACATGTACGCTCCACCGTTCGAGGGGTATAAGCATCGCATAGGTTCGCCTTTTCTCCTCGTCGATTGAAGCAGGAAGAGGCAACGAAGCGGAACGCAAATGTCTTGGTTGAACCTTATGAAGCGAACTCTCGGAATCCGTGAAGCTTTCTGTATCCGAACCGGTGAAGAAAGAATGCTACGTGGCGAGCATATCCAACAGTCGCGATGTGCAATCCGTCAATACCGTTTCGTTCGTTTATAACAGACAGTTGCAACGTTACGTAATCTACTTTCCACTTTTTAGCATCAGTTTCTTAAGACACGACCTTTTAAGTATCAATGGATCCATAAGCATCGAAGATAGCGATTTTGTAAAATAACACCAATAAAATTACTTTGATATAGTCGTGCATGTTTTGGAAAAGTGCAAAGCTATATTTATAGTCGTACGAATTTTCTTGAATGTTCAAGAGCAATTAAACAGCCAGTTAAATGAAACACAGACCAGAAAAGCTTTACAAAGCTAGTGATTGTGGATAAAGTAAGTAGTATGAGTCAACCATTTACGAGACATTCATAAGAACACAAGTAATGTGTATATGTAATTTATAACCTTTTCATATTGTTAAATTATAACAAAATTAATTGTATAAAATAACTAGAAGTCCAATACGCGCTTTCAATCACAACTTTAGTAACATGTCGATTACAAGAAGATAGACAAACAACTTCAAGAAAAACGTAATAAAAAATCAGCCAGAAGGGCGAACATCATTATTAAAGAAAAATCTTTTGAAGCTTGAAAGCATGAATCTGAATTTTACAAGTTAAATGCAAGTCAAGCACAATAGTCGAAACGGTAAGTGATGGAAGTAAAAGTACTGGGGAGAATCTCTCCCTCGATGAGGAACTTACTGAAACGAAGGAACGAATCGCTTTTAAAGAAAATTGATGTATTCCAGTATCTTTTATTTAACGAAACAACTGTAGCTCTTAGTTTACTGATGAGATGCATTTTTCATTTCGAAATTTAACTGAACCAATACATAAATAATTGACATGAGGGTAGTCTGAAATTCTGCGGGAACGACCATTGAATATGCGACCTATTTACAACATGCATTTTCTCATTTAACTTTAAATTGAAATTTATAAACTGAAGTAATTATTTATAGCTATTAGAAATTACTTCAGACCATGTTATTTCTAATAAATTAATGAATGTAAAATATGTACGAGGCGAAGGTCCTTAAAACTGAGGAAACCCTTGAAGGTCTGGCTCACCGATAGGAAAAAGTTGGAATGTCGTCGAAGCGGTTTTCACGACTTCTCTGCGGTTTCCCATGAAATCGTTTAAAATGTTTCAACACGTTCGTCAGAGCTTATCGCGGGCGAAGACAAAAAAACGAGCTTGTTTGTTCGTCAGAGCGAAATCAGAAAGAGAAACGGCGCGGCATGGCGTTTCATCGGCTTCCAACGCAATGAATAAAAGAAACGAATGAGAGGAGTAAAACAAAAAACCGAACAAATTCATAGAAATAAAATCTCTCTCTCCTTACAATTTCTAACGTAATCGCGTAGTGGGTAAAAAAGTGGTTACTGGCTCTTTGACGATGGCGAAACTGTAATTAAAATTTCACGTAATCGTGAACAGTCCGAGCAAAACATCGTGCACCTCCCGATGTTATTTTCTCGTTATATGGTTATACATTTCTCGTTCATTTGTTATCAAAAAGAATACAGTGTCCATTAATAACGCTGTCACGGAATGGAAACGACGCTCGGATATTCCTCTTTTCAGACTGATGACAATTGGTTTCCATATCTTTCAAATACGGTAATACACTCAAAAAAAGAAACCGACACTGTGAAACCAATCAAATAGCCGATGTGTAATCCTATACGTTCAGACATAAATCTAAAATTTAGATGAACGTGCCTTGTATTGTTCAGAATATTTTCCGATTCTTTTGTAGTAGCAAAAACCATTAAACAGAATGATGCTTCGAAGCTTGAAATCGGATGATATACTTCGTATTTGAATATAAAGTACTTTGGTTTGATGCGGTAAATAAGACGTAATGTCGTGGCTATAAATAGAGAGAAATTAATTCTGAGTTTTTCGCGTGAGAGCGTAAGATCGCGTCAGCCTGTTTTATCCGTCCCGTCGAACTAGGGCCGTGAATTTATATTACGGGCGGAATGCACACGCGCAGGAAACGCGTGAACGAAAGGGGACGGATGATAAGCCACTGATATTGCCCATCGAAGCGCGATGCTGAGATTGGACTCGTTCCTTCCCATATCCATTCGGCGTAATCACCGGAGCCAGTATCGCCTGGCTACGCGGTGGCGATAATCTCCCGGGACAGTGCGAGCCGCGGAAATCAGCAGACGAATTTTCACGTCCTTACCCTCCCCCGCGGTGTCAGAAGCTTCCTTTTAATCTCCTTTAATTTCACTCGGCTGCAGCTTTCTCCCATCCATTTTTCACGATCCATAAGTGACTTACAAAGAGACCGCGGATTTATTTAATGCCGTGGGAGTTTCACTCTTCAGTGTATAAGGAATTAATTAAAAGGATAGCATTTTGTAATATACCCGCATTAAATATTTTTCACAGCAGCTGTACCGGTGTTTGTTGACTCATTAGCATGATCAATATTTAGTAATTAAATTATTTGGGAAACTTTTTGAATGCCAAAAAAATTTCCAAGATTCTCGTAACTCCTTTTAGATAGAATATAATGGAGAAAATTGATACATACAATTGTATGGGATGAATCATAGATACGTGTACGAATTGAGTCCATTGAAGGGAAATGCATGTTTAAATTTGGAGAAGAATTCGGCAATTAATGGGGCGAAACCGCGGTCCACTAAACAGGACGGAAAATTCGCGGGTTTGACGGCCAGGCGACCGACTGTTTTATTTTCAAATGCGGTGAACACGGGCGACGGGTTCCGATTTCATCCTGTATGCGGCTGCATGGAAAATAAATGCGAATTACCCGCCGCCACTTAATTTTTCACGCCGGCAGGACGCCGCGCGGATTACGGTATGTTCGCGCGTTAAACGTTCAACAAATCCCTCGATAATTGTACGGTTACAGCGCGAATTGGGAACAAGGCTGGGAACGCGATAATCGATGACCCGTGTTAAAGACGCGCGACGGGCCAACGATAAATGAAATGGAAAATAAAGTCGGCGTAATTCGCGCGGGCTCGCTGCAGCCACGCGCTGAATTAAAACCGTGTTCACCAGAGCAACTTCCATACCGCGATTTCTGTTTCGTTTCGAAAGCATCGACGTTTCGCTGACAGCATTTCATCAACGTCGTTTCGCGTTAGCAACGTCAATGATCACGATTTTATATCCGTCGATAATTAATCTCGGGAATTTTATACCTGTAGCGAAAATTTTGTTCACAAACACGAGCTATCTATTTTAATAAATTGAATACGTAACAATTATAACCCACGTAAATTAAATAGCAATAGCAAGCTAATAATTTTTTTAATTCCGAAATTAATCTTAAGCGAAGTATCTGCGAAATGATTACGTACGAATCATAATGCATTCTTTCATAATTTGATGAAAAATATGCAATCTCTTTGCAAGAATATTCTTAACTGGTGTGTGTTGCACATCAGACGGCTTGAAACAAAAGATGTGCGTTGGACGTCATACAATGCATGAATCAAGAAAAGAAGGAATTAAATGGCATACGTAGGCAGTGAAAGAAACAACGGATTCACAGAAGAATGTAATTCCCAAGCTTTTCATAACTCCTCAAACGGGATGGAATTCGCTATTTTTTAATGCGAGGTACGATCCAGCTATTTACGAAGCATAAATGCGAGTTTTAACGGAGAAAATATATGCAGTTTTCCTCTAATTTTCATTCCATTTACTCGGATTAAGTACTGATCCTGTATTAAACGCAATCATGAAATTTTGAATTTAATCTTGAGATCGAATGTGCTCGAGGTTTTCATTACACTTTGGACAAATGCTGCGTCCAATACTCTGCCACGAAACACGGTTTCCGACACTATTTACACACTGCAGGATAAATATCGCATGACACTGTGCGTAAATGTTGACAATGTAAATGAATTTCAATAGCAATTGCACTGAAGTACGTCACATTCCAACACGGAGACTATAATACGAACATCGATTATAATCAATCATTTGACGAACTAACGTTCTATTTCATAACGTGTATAATTGCAGTTTAATAATTATATAACATGATACGTATTCATGCTTTAATATCTGATTGCATTTTATTTGAATATCCTACTCTGAAATTTATTAGATTTGTAATCAGATCTAAATTCCGATTAATACATGATATTTATAATAATATTTAAAATTTTTCGGCCAAATTACGGTGAATATAACGAGTCAAAATTTTTCGCCGCATTAATTTTCGCGCTATTAAACGTGTAAACGTTTAATGGGTGGAACGACTAATCTCATGCAAATGATGGCAATTAGCCACCGATCGTTCCATAAATCGTCAACTGAAATCCATTACCACATCCAAAGTGGTCTTGTAGCGGACATTCGTTACAGGTTAAAACTGCGTGCGGCAGTAAATTAAGCTAATACCCGATCCGTGAAAAAAGTAGTAGGAACGTATCCACCGATGAACCTTTAACGATTGCTGGGAAGGACCGGAGTTAAGAGGCGGCCCGGCGAGGGTGCAGACGATAGAAATTTACGAATTAGTTTGAAGTTAAAGACCCATGAGACTCGTAATTCGTACGGGCGTTTAAGGTCCGGAAGCCAATGAAAAGTTCGCGAGAAAAGTACAATTTGATGGCCCGGTTAATTTCTTCTCAGTTTATCGCCGCTCCTTCGACTCTCGCAGATTCGGTGATTCGGCGAGCTGCGCGTTCTCGTCCGAAATCAATGCGGTGAAACGATCGACAGAGACGTGCAGCCGTTCGACGAAAGAAGAAAAAAAAGAAAAAAAAGGAAAGAGGCGGACGAGGGAGTACGCGGAAACGAGGGGAAAGGAAACAGAATTTTAGCACGTCGAAGGAAATCCTCGAGAGAAGTGCGGCATCGGTGCGTTCCCGTTCGCGTTTGGTTCGCTTCGGTTAATTCCCGATGTAAAAACGCCTTCCGTCGCCGCTACGGACATTATTTGCCAATCGATTTGCACAGACTGATTTTTCTATTGTCTCCGGCCGTCGTAACGCCTGCCACCCCCGGCCCTGGCCGGACATCCAACCGGAATGCTAATTCACGCCGTTCAAATACTTTTTCTACGTGACTTAAATTCATCCGAATGAGAAAACCATTACCAGCCTGCTCATTCCGACCTGTGACGATACCTGCGTAGCTGCCCGATTGATTCCTCTCGCATCCCTAAGCTTCACCCCTTTCTCACACACTTTCTGCACTCGCTGCTATTTAAATTAATAGACACTGTATTTCCCTTATTGCTATAGTTCTTATTACAAATTACAATAATTGCAATCAACGCGAATTGCACTATAACTGTATCTCAGTTTTTTCCACACGTTAATATTATTAAAGAAAAAGAAAAGCAGAAACCACATTACATTCTTTTAAACCGCATAACAGAATGTCACATATGCACTAATTGCAATACACGTGAAAGAGTTTAAAACAGCGTAAAAGCTCTGAATTCATTCTAAAAACTTTTACCTCTAATAAGAGAATCAATACGATCATAAAATTGCACACTGCGCGAACATGTGTTATTTAAATAGAACCCATCAATCCTCTTTCATTCTCTGCGTATTTGGGAACTGGCAATCCGGATGAGAGAGCTTTAAAACAATATTCCCAGGCACAATCTAATGAAACTTTCATTTTACCGATTATGATCGTATAACGTGGAATTTATTTCCGCGTACCACAACTTCGAGACAAAAGGAGCCATCTATAGGTACCGCGAATAAAATGACCAACGCGGCGTGCCAGCGTGAAATAATTATCGGGCGGACCTCCATTGATCTATCCAGCTAGAGGATGGAGTTTCATAATCAACAGCTCGAGCAAACAACAGATTAGTAACGATAAATTGGACAGTGTAGAAGATTAGATACTCATTGTTACAATTTCACTATAGTACCCCTGGTACCAAACCCCTGTGGAAGTATGCAAAATTTCAATATGTAAAATGCTGTTGCATGTGCAATGACAATAAATAGACAATAAATTGTTCTCCAAATTGTGCGAAGCTATATTTTTAATCAACACCCAATATTATTAGATCGTGCAAAAAACATTTCAATTATTATTCAGTAAACATTATGTTTTCAAGGCTGTTTTTAATTATAATGTTTTTAACATATTTACGAAAGTTTCCGGGTTCTTCATTCGTTAGAGAAATATATCCTGAAGAGAGAATTGTAGTTGAGAAAGAAAAAGTACTCTTTAAGGGGTTAACCTGATCCGAAAACCTAATTTGCACAAGGTAATCAATGCTCGAAGGGCGAGGAGCCACTCCCTTTTAGAGGAGCGTTCTTAGATCGACCTTTCAACCTGGGATAAGCGGACGGCATCGCAAACAGGTGGGAACAGCGTCTGCGCCGATCGCGTAAACCAGCACTGCGCTCGGCTCGAATCACGGTAACAATATTTACGTTAACGTATAAATCACTGGCCTGCACCGGGATACGGGAAAACGGCAGAGGCCAGGGCCAGGCCAAGGGGTTCGAATTGGCATGCATGAGAATACCCTGGCATTCGATTTAATACGGGTAAAGAGGTAAGATGCCGTGAAACATATCTATCCTGTCTTATCGGATCTCGAAGATGTATATCGGTCGATGTCTGGCTCGGCTTCCCTAGCTCTCTGCCTATCCCTTTTTCACTCCGTTCTTGATCGAGGGTTAACCAAAGCGGCAACTCTTCATTAAATATCTCAGTATTGTAGCTCGAAGAAATCCAATTAGTTTTTAATTACGAATATAAATAATTTTATTCATTAATAATGGTCCAGTTATTTTTTCAAATTAACAGCTGTAATTTGTTTGAAAATATATAAACAAAATTCACTCGTACTTTCTCGAAATTCAATTCTGTCCAAGCGAGCTTTAAGAAAACTCCTGGGAAAAGGCCTACGTCCAGTTAATCTCCTTCGCCTTTCTCCCAACTTTCCCAAGACTTTCCCTCGCTTCCTCCGTGTTCGTTTTTCTTGTAACTCTCTCAGCCGTTGTTCCCCTCGTCAATAATTTTCCGGCGTGGTTCAACAGTTTCGATTCTTTTTCACCCGCGCCGGCACTTTGCTCGTCATTTTCACAATGCCATCGATTTCCAATAATCGAGCAACTGGCCGGTGGACGCGAACGCTCATCACGTATTCCATTTCGCCGATGCTGCCGCAACGGATCAAGGCGAGACTTTAGGCCAAAGTTGAAAACAGGTGGCGAAAAAAATAGAAACGTCCCCCGGCGATCACTTCTGGTTAACCATTCATCTCTTGCATCTGGTTGCAGTTTAGCGGACTGACTCGCTCGACTGCGAGCGTTGCCTTCTATCAAATTTCCTCGACGGAACTGCTATTTCGTAATCCCGTTGTTTCGGTTCCGACGTTAACTTCGCATTATGTAGAGTTTCGTGTAAGAAAATGCTGGAATTACCCTTTATTCTTATTCATGGCGAGCAATTTCTATTTTCTGAGGAAGATTCAGTTTCTGTTTTATGAAAGGGATTGAAGCACTGCAGGTAGTAAGAAAATTATATGTTCTAAATAAAATACTAATCGCATTTTTATCTAATCGTGGAATAATCCATACAGCAAAGAATTGAATTTATAACTTCGTTTCTGACGATGTGGCTAATAAAAAGAAATGAACGAACTTACAGTAAATACAAATGTCCGGTGTGTCAATGAAAAATGGTAGCAGTATTTTATAAATATCACGTGTAATTCTGCTCCGTAAAATCTACTGTGCGAAGATAAATCACTATAGAAGAGAGATAATCCGTTCTGTGGAAACATAAAATAACTTTCGCGGAGAAGTAATTCATTTCCAGGTGCATCGATTTTCTCTAATTATACGTACAGTCCAATAAATTAGGCAATATCGAAACTAATATTTCCAAAAGAGGTATATCGAGTAACTGAACCAACATTGACGCACTGGAATAAAATTTAAAATTAATTTTATTGAATGAGAAACAACCCGCCTGTACCGATCAAATAGTTTTTTTATTACAAGGTTTTATTTTTTGCATATTCAATATATAAAATTCTGATAATTCTATTTAATAACTGGCAAATTTAACTGTTTATAATATTGTAACAAACAACTATAACGAGACGATGTTTTCAAGTGTGTACTTTAAAATATCGCTTGGCTTACAGACATCATCGTGTAAAGATAACTGCAAATTTTTGTACGTTGCAATCGCTTCTTTCTTGAACCTCTCTCTCGCACCTTGACCTAGTTACTGACCTATCCTACTCGGGTCAGATAGCCAGACGGCGTCCATGACGGGTTTCAAGGAAAATAATCCTCTGATTTTCCAGACAGAAACGTGTCAGAATTTCATATTTATCCAAATAAAATAAAGTCACCCATTTAATTGTATCCAATTGTTTAATTTTCATTAAATTGTGATTGTGTCTATGATTTAAATGGAAAATATTTAAAATATTATTCGAATCATAAGTATTTAGGATTCTTAAGCAGGTACTTTAATTTACGTCCTAAATTAAAAGACTGAGATAGAGAATAGGGATTCTGAAATATGTTATTGAATCATTGATTCCCTTTCAATTATGTAGAATGCGTATATGCACACCCACGCCTGAAGAAGATAATAGCAATCGGTAAAGTGCTCGTCATTAGCGACGGAACGAATTTTCATGATGCCAATGCGAACGAGAATCTTTCAGAGAATCTTGCTGAGTCATTACTCTTCTTTCAACCGTACTGAAACGATGAAAGCACGTGCTCTCGGCCACCTGGGTGAGAAGGAAGAAGGTGGAAAAGGGGAGGAAAAAAAAAATCTAAAAATCAGAAGGATTTCCGACAGCTATGAGAACACAGACCCGGTAAAGCACGGGGAAATGAATATGTACTTGGAAAATGAATCGGGTGAGTGTGTGTGTTCCCCTGAAAAAATTATTCTGCCACCTAAGATCGATCGATTTGCACAAGTTATTTGAGAAACGTGGGGCTGGCCAACAAGAATCCCTTCGTCACAAATACCTAAACTGGAAAAATTCCAAAATGACTCGCCAATTTTTCAAACTCCACACCGCGTAAATATTTATCGAGTAATTTCTCTTTTTTTCATTGTTTTACGCACCGGATACAAACACGGAACGGCCCTTTGTAATTTCATGCAAAACGTGGCTGAATATTTATTTCCTTGTTTGCTCGTTCAGCTTTCGACGTTTCGTCGTTTTTTATTGTCTGAGCTACGATATGATCGCATTGAAGTTATTCAAACATTCACAGGTCGATGAACCTCAACCCGTTCGATTTTCCGCCGACCAAATAATAAAGTCAATTTGAAAAACTGTCTCGCCCTCCGTCCCAGACGCTATTCACGTCTATTAGAAAAAGAATTTTTCTTCTAATTGTGAAAATGAAATTGCACTTTCCCCGAGTGAACCGAAGTGATCACGCGTATAAATAACTAATAGAGGAGGGTACAAAGGGAACGGAGGAAAATACGAGGGAAGTGTGTAAGAATTTCAGGCATGCGGGAAGACCTTGTCTGACCAAGAACGCTATTACCTACTGTGCCGGGAGAACATACCACTGTCAAGTTCGAAAACTAAATCAACGGTAAAGGCAAAGAAGAAAAAAGAACAGAGGAAAAGGCATTCGCAGTAAAAATTCCAGGCACGCAACAAAAGATTGTTCTTTTAAAAATACCGTCACTAACTAAATAAAGAAACAGAGATACACACGAATATCACGTGACAAACATACCCACAATGAATATGCATTTGTATTCTATTATAATGTATAATTTAAATACCAGATACTCAGTCATTGAAAAGTTATAAAAAAATTTATAAGATGGATAATGTAGTTATGTTTTTTAATAAATTATATATAAAGGAACTGACATTATATTATATTTTTATGGATATATAAAGAAACTGAAGTGTTCATAAGGTAAGGATCCAGTAATGTTCGTTTTATGTAAGTTCCGAGGTCCCGGATTTTCCTCGCATGCTCATCACTATGAATACGTTCTAATTCACGCGAGACGTCTAAGTCGTCAAACGGATCTTCTACCGGGGCAGAGCTGATGAAAATTATCCGGAACGGATCCGGCACAATCGGGGGGGACGGATTAACGTTCGCAGGTGGTTAATGCGCAGGATGTCTCTCGATCTGCGGATAGATCACGGATCACAAAAGGCTCGTGTCTACTTTCGCTCCCTCTCATTAAGAGCGTGGAACGGCCGAACACGAAGACGGCGGCGTTCGCCTTTTAAACGACGACGGTGACGACGGCTACGGCTCAAATCAAATATGTCATTTATATCTGATGAGCGCCGTAATGAACTCGTTATTTGTCGGTGCGGGAGAAACGCTGAAAATGCAAATTGAGAGATGGCCGTTTCCCGTCGCGTCGCTCCCTCCTGCTTCTCTCTCCACTGGTTCCTTCCTGTATTTTTCTTGCTCCGAGTGCTTCTTAGCTGTTCATAATGGTGTCCGAAAGTCCTTGACATCGACCGTCTTCTAACGAAACACTTGACAAAAGAAACGTCCTAATGGATAGGTAGGCGTCTTCGGAAAGTCGGTCGTTTTCAAGGTAAAGTTGTATTAGGAGTATTATCGCCGAGTTCCTCCGGTAGTTAGGTTAAGATACAGGGGACTTAGGCAAGGGGATTTTGCGAACCGGATTTTCCAGGAATAAGTTTGCAGCTTAAGCCACGTGTACGCGTTGTTTTAACGAGCCATACGCATATGCAAACGTGTCTTTGCAAACAGTTTGATGATGTGAATAGAGGAAGATTAATGAAAATTGAATTGATGGGAACAATTATGATATAAATTATGAGTAAATTCTGACGCTTGCGATATTATTTTAAGAGGCAAAGTCTAGAAGATTTCGTCCTCTTCAGAAATAACGTCTATTATATTTTTTATGTTATGCACACGTTTGCTTATTATACATCTTATATATTCTTTATATTGCTGCATATCCAAATCTATAAATGCATAAAATCTGCAGTGTGTTTATAAGGTTAATGAGATGCCAGATTTTTATTCTGATGAAATATTATTTCAGTACTTTATTTGTAATTTAAGATTCGAATATAGAGATTTTAAAGTACATTATTATTTTTGGATTATTATTTCCCAATTAGAGCCATCCAGTGCGAAGCTTTTAAACTCGCAGTTATAAAAAATTGATAAATATTCCATCCAATCACGGTGTAAAAAGGACTTCAATAGTTTTCGAAACTCTCGTCCGATGGTAATCGATTTTCAATTACACATCGTTCTTAATTTGTCCAGGTCGTGCGTTCTTCAAAAGCAAGCATTAATTTCGAAATTTTTGAGGGTCTATATTTATTGATGATACTTTTAGGGGCACATCTCGCGGATATCAAACATGTTCCATTGGATTATTAGCGAATTCCGACCTCTTCCTCTTTCTACGTAAATTGTTATCGCTGATGACACACTTTCTCAGTTATAAATATACATGTGTACGTATAAATACCTTGCTCTGACGTATTTAATTAGCGACGAACGTACGTTTATCGATACTTCCTATCAACTGCTTTATGTCCGTGATCACTTTTTGTGTACTTCAACGTGCAACTCGTCGAGAGGAAGTTCACCTCAAATATAATTGAACTTATTGGTTAACGGGTCGTAGAATGAACAATGAGCTTCGTTCCATTCAGTTGATAATTGATTCACTGGTTGCGATTACGTGAAAACAAATCGATAATGTGAATACTGGAAGTAGACAATTTCATTTATGCAAAATAAAATTGCCCAGTCAGATACACTTCCATATTTATTTTAAATACAAGTAATAGTAGGTTAATATAGAGATTAGTTGAGAAGAATTAAGAGAATTAAATATGATGAAGACGTCAAACTTCTCTTTGCAGTTCGCCCTGTTAGATTTATTAATTAAATTGTTTTATTCGTTGTACAATTTCTTGATATTTAAATAACTTTAAATGAAAAAGATCAAGATAGCTTTGGAAAAGCGAGATAGAGAATCATGAAGAAATGTTCAAGCTTAATGC
>NW_017162322.1:1692714-1694852 GCF_001652005.2 Ceratina calcarata | reverse complement strand
ACTTTTCAAACAGATTTTCGTTCAAATGGAATATCGTGTGAAGAATGGAATTTCGTTAATTCTATTACACCGGGTTTAGTTTCCTGCGGACGACGGGAAGAAGTTTTGAGAAATTCTTTAAAAATTTCACACCACTTTCCTTAACACCTATTCCCTCCGAGAAAGCTCAACGAAAATCCGACGCTCGCACGTCCCACTTCCATCTCCGTCGTAACTTTTACGATACGTCGCAGCCGTCAAAACTCGAACCCGGGGTAGATTGTTCCACGGAACTTGGGGATCAACTCGCTTACACCCTCGCGCCGACGAAAAGAAGGGAAGAGGAAATTCACGCGAGGCAAGAAGTCAACCGCGCCAAAATCGCGAGGATTCCGATCTACCCACTCCGACCGTCAATCAAACGATCAATTAGCTTAATAAGTTACCTACACGCTGGCACCGGTTAACGAAATCTTTCCCGTACCGAGCGCCCATCAGAATAATTGTCGCTGTCGGTTAAACGACACCCGGCGGGATTTCGTGATGGTCTCAATACGACCGTTACAATCCTGTAACGTAACGTTTTTGACAATTATTGGCGTCGACCTGGGAACGGGCCCTGCGTGATTCGCGGGTCCCTCGGCGAACTTCGCCCGCCAAGTTACCGCGCGATCGTACTTTAAGTTTCGACGAGTCCGAGTACACGCATCACCTGAGCCTGCCCATCTGTAAACAAGATTTATCAGCGGAAACGTTTTAGCGAAACTTTCGCTCCCACGAGTAAAGCCGCGTCTGACCGAAATGCCGTTTCCCAACCCCCGCCGCGGCCCAGGAATGCTCCTCGATAGGAAATATTTCACTTCGACGAACACACAGGGATATACGTAATTCCCAATGCATTTTATTTTCGCTACACCGGGGAGGCGTGAAAGGTCACGTTCGTGTTTCAACCGGGCTCGTTGGCCTCGGTCGCGTCGCTCGTCGGCTTGGATGGGGGATTCAAATTTGTGGAGAAAGAATAGAGGGAGAGAGGCGAAAAGGGTTAAGGGTAATGAATGGAGGCCAGAATGGAGATTTCGGATTAAGTGGGACCTCTATATCTTTACTATTGTAATAACTGCTCTATTCAACGATGTTCCGTTGATCCCGCGTCGGTTTCATCGAACAGCGATTTCCTTCCGACATGGATGAACACAAAGAATATCCAAGCCCTCGTGACGGTCTAGATCCCGAATTGAGAGGGACTCATATTTTTTCATTACGGTAATTACCTTTTGTCCAGAGAATTCACGATTGCTTTCCAAAAGAGTACAAAATATATAAAATATTGCCTGTCTTCTGATGATAACAGTTCAAACGTAAATTGCTTTTTTGTAAAATATAATATTGTCTAATTGTATGCTTTCATTACTTGGTGCAATGTTATTTAATATAATACAGAGAGAGAGAGTGAGTTCTTGCATTCAGTCCATTAATATTCGCCTTTTGAAAGGAATCAGACCGCGGCATCAAATTTTATGATAACAAGCGAGAGCTCATAAGAAGGGTTTACCATGAAAGGTACAAATCATTAAGACTTTAGAACGAGATTGAGGTGGAAAAGCGGTGATCGTTCTTACGCGCTCGTTCTTACTATCTCGCCTCCGCCAGCTAACCGTTCTAAAGTCTTTATTTGTGTTCCCGACAACCGGGCACGGGAAATAGCCGAAGGAAGAAGGGATACACGAAGAAAGAAAGAGAGAGAGAGAGAATGAGTAGGGGGTGGTTAGATAGACAGAAATGGGCGAGGGGGAAGAGACGACCAGAGCCAAAGGCACTTTGAAAGTGGAGGTATTTACGATCGTGTGCTCAGCGTATACAGAGTTGTGGAGGCGGGAACGAAAGGATTTGCGAGTAATTAGTAGAATGCAATTAGTTAATGGTCATGAGAGAGAAAACGACGGTTTCAGACCTTATAATCCCACTGCTTCTCCGTTGCCTGTCTCCGTTTTCCAACCCCGCGCGAGGTGGAAATTTCGGTATTGACTAAACCGTGACAACCGTCTGGTCGTTCAAACCGTTTGAATATCTGTGTCGAATATTAAAAGGTGCGAGGGAAAACCTCGAGTTACGCATTTTTCCTTATACAGTTTTTACAATCTGATGAACATGTTTAGAAT
>NW_017162322.1:1655266-1692485 GCF_001652005.2 Ceratina calcarata | reverse complement strand
ATTTAACATACATACATATATTCTTCGCGCAATGATTTAATACAATTCCCGCAGTGTACGTATTCATATGGTATAATAATAGGGAAGAAACAAAAGCGTATCCCTTTAATGGAAAGCACGGATGAAAACGAGACTAATGCAAAGCGTAAATACCACAGCTGAATTAAATTATCTGAAATACCGTGCCCCCATTAATGGATTATTAAGCAGAAGGCTCGCGATTCGAATGATTAACATTATTTGTAATTATGCCCTCTTACGGAAAATTAAATTCACTAAATATCTGCTAACTTTCTCTAGGAGTTAACGTTACACGTTAATTCTCTCTATTACAATGAAATTTATTTAATTCTATTATCGATAATTTTCCTGATATATTATATGTATTATCATTCAATCAATTTGAAGAATATAAATGAAGTGGAACGTCCGTGCACTTTTCAGAGTCTAATTAAAATATCAATTATACCTTACAGCTCTTCGTATTCTCTGAATTTATCTTATTGGCAGAACAATTAAGAGAATGGCCGAACGATTTCTTGTTAATTCCCGACGTTTCTCGGCGGTAAGTGTGAAACGTTCTCGAGAACGTCGCGGGTACTCTCCGTTCTACGGCAAGCATGGGTCACGGCGACCGACTGTGATAAAGTTATAACAGCTTTTTCGTCGTTCCCGGCGCGGAAGCGCGAACAACAAACCCCGTCCGCAATAAAGTTTAACGCCCGGCCCGTCGTTTTATTGCGCCCGTCGTCGGATGTGTTACGTACAGGATGAATCACACACTATACCCCGTTGCCTTCTCGTCGACTTCTGAAGCGGTTTCCGGCGACAAGGTATCGCGTCATATAATTCGTGCTAACACGTTACAATTTGTGAGGATGAATCGCCGGTATAAAAACCAATACAATGCCTATGGAAGCGATAAGAAATTCTGATAAGAAATCATCTGCCACATCGAAAGAATTGGATCACATTTTAACTCGGTATAAAAATGTAATCTCGTTAATAGGGAAGAATTAAAATGTTTGGATACGAAATCCTTTGCTCGATAATAACGCAACGTAAGATCTTTGGAGTGTCTGCGTAATAATAAATATCCGAGCATCGTTAGGAGCGGTAAAACAAAAAGGAGATAACGCAAATCCGAATTGTTTTGCAGAGGAAACCCAGTTCCCTGTTTACGGTTCATCAGCAGGGGGCTTACAACGAGAATAACGAGGCGGATTTCGTTGGAGCGCGGTGTTGGCGAAGCAGCAGGGAAGCGATTCGAACATTTTCCAAGGACCCAACTGCGAGAGAGCGAGAGGAGAGCGCTGAACGACCAATAATTGAATAGAGGACGCGTGGACGAGGTCGGCACGCCAACGACCAGGACTCGACGTTAAGGTCCTTTACCCGTTAGCGAACTCGTGCTCTATCGTTATTCAACGGAATACGATGGATCCTGTCGTCACCGATGTCGACAACGGCCTTCTTCCACAGCATTGAACAGACGAATATCTTTTCCGTTCCGTTCCGTCCCGTCCACCCTGCACCCTGGAGGAGTTCATCGGAAATTCCGGAAGTTTTCTCGTGCTCAATTTCGGCCCGGATCGGGCAACACGCTCGGACTACGAAATCGACACGATTTCCATTCGTTGTTTATCGTTCGGTAAATCAGTGTTGGGCGAAGTGTCGTTTACGAATAAACTGATTTATTCACTAAGGAATGAATCTCATTTTGTAAGAACGATCTACACTGACACGTTAACAATAAATAAGTAAAAATGATATTTACGTATTGTATCCTCAGTTACGTAGATACTAAATGATTCTGTAAATTACGAGAATTTGATGACTCTTAAAATGGATGTAAAGAAATATTTATAAACAGGAGAGAGTTTAAATAATTAGAAAATAAGTGAACAAAAGGAAGGGTGAACGAGCGAATAGAGAATCCAATTTCATTTGTAACACGAATCCAAGATTCGTTCCATACTTGAATAATTTTATTTGAATAACGTGATTGGAAGACTCAGCAATAAATATCGATTCTTTTTCCGAGGTGTAACAAGTGAGCTCATCGAAGAGAGAATAATTTACGAGAATAAACGAAGGGTTTAAGGGTAATTTAATAAAAAGAATGGCTCGGTCCTTCGGATCTCAGATTCTGGGTCTCCTTAATCACTCAACGTGAATCGAAGTAATTTTTTCCTCCGGTATCACTGAGAAACCAAATGCAATCACATTTTTTACACTGAACGCGGCTGATCAAGTTTAAAAATATTTGAAATATTATAAAATCTGAACCTATTATAGTATCTAAAAGAATATTTATTTTCCATAGTCATTCATTTTATATATATAAGATAAGGACAGCATTTTTTACGAAGCATCGCAATTTGGCAAGTTCTCCTTTGAAATAACAATAGGCAGCAATTTTGAGTTTCTGAATCTTTTTCTACGATTATGAGATTTCTTGTATCGACGGAGGGACCGAATAGGCGGAGGGGTTTGGAAAAGTTTTTCGTAGCAATTCCGAGTCCCGGCGAGTACAAAAATACTTGGAAGCACTTCGCGGTAATAATCCTAGTTTCGATCGTCGAAGGAGCCCGACGTAATTTCCGTCTTGCAAACGGTGCGACCTTAAGGTCCGACGAGGGGTGCCTACCTACGAAACTATATAACGATCGTCCGCCCATTAAACCCGGCAGGAAGTTCCAATATTCCGGGGCAAATATTTGGTAACAATTACACACAGGTACACCCGAGGTATTAGCATTATTTGGCCGGCATACGGAACGGAATAATCAGTTTGGTCGGTTGCTTGTACGGCTCGCAGCCAGAGGGTTGCCGGCGAACAACTTGCCGATTATTCAAATCCAATAAACGATACGGTTCGCGAATCGTCGGTAATAGCCGGCGCGGGAGGTAAACACGCCGCGGGGCGGTGCCAGGGACGCGAAAAAACGAGCAACCCGATTAAGCGACAGAGATCGTGGCACTCGGTTAAGAAATTGACGTTGACCCGTAACCTCGTTAAGGTTCGTTGAGAGACTGCGAAACGACGGGGGTGGGCAAAGACGAGGTACAAAAAAAGGTAGGGAGGAGGAGCGAGGAACACGGACAGAAGAAAGAGTGGAAAGTGTGGGAGGAGGGAGAAGTCGCGCATAGAGAACTTCTGCGGACCGTGAGAAGACCGTAAAATCCGGCTGGGTTTGTTTTATTTTTGTTTCACTCCGCGAGACCGCCAGCATCCATGAAGCGCCGGGAGCCTTCTACGCCTTCCTCTCTTTTTCCCTTTCCTTTGGCTCCTCTCTCGCGAGGCCCGGCCACCCCGAAGAAAGATCCGGTTATGCGGGCGAAACATTCTTCCCGTTTCTTCGAGACCGGTGTGGGGGAGCCCCGAGCTGAAAGCCATCGAGATAAGTAAATGGTCGCGACCGCGTGGCGCAATTCTTTAAACGCTGCAGCTGCGGTACTAGGCGGAGGATATTTCTCATGAATGTTTCAAACGAAATTGCGGATCTAACCCCACGGCGGGGCTAAATCATTTGAACTCTCTTCTTCCTACCAACGGCCTACCCTCTTTTTGCCGTGCCGCGCCACGCTTCGCCATCTTTTCTCACCATCCTTCCCCTCCTTCTATCCGAACCATCGGCATTTCCTTTTTTTCACATTTTTTCCGCTCCACCCTACTTTTTGTCTCCTTTCACGCGTTTCCTCTTAATTCTCAGCTTTCTAATTCCACCCCTTCACCCGGCTCCTCTTCAATTATCCTTCTCTAATTTAAGGACACGCTGCAATTGGTTACCTTTTCTCATTATCCGTCTCGTCCTTTCCCGCTATCCCTTACCGAAGCATTAATATTTTCTTCTCTACCCCATTCCACCGTCTCTCCTATCCATTCCTATTCCGTAGCCTCCACGTTTTTTTGTCTCTGTTACCCTGACCACTCTTATTTCTCTCCTTACTCCTCTTTTCACCCGTCCCCGCTCCCTCTCTTCCTCTGCTGGTCCTCGCCTGGTCTAGGAACACACCAAACTGGACTTTTTCGGAGAAGGAGGCGACTCGCACCATCGACCAACGTAGTTACGAACTACCCGCCGGTGCTCTGAATGGATATCTATAATGCATGGCTCGCCTTATTCGAGATTTTCGATCCCCGACGAGGCTTAGCTTTCGCCCGGGGTAAAGCCGGCAAGAAGGAATAATGAATTCTTAAATATTCGCTTAGTCGGAATAGGTGCAGGCCCGCGTATCGATCTGTCGCGAAAAAATGCCGTCTACCGACCTATCGAGTGTTTGCGTACAAAAACTCTGGCCTTGCATTCATCCGTTCTCCCGCTGGCGGTAAGGCAACGATTCCAGTAGTTAAAGCAAGTGTATAGTCAGACCCTCAGTAATATAATTTAACACGAAGTGTAGTTAAAGAACTTAAACATTAAATGGTACAACGATGTGAAAATGTTCCTATAAACAGATATCAACTGCTGATTTAATTTATTTTTTATATTATTCATTAGGTTATTTCATCAATTAGGAATCAGACGTATTCGCTGTTTTCAATTCATGTCGCGATAATTTCCACGTAATCCCTTCAGAAAATGACGATGCACGATTATTTCCTGGTAGTTGGGAGTCGTTGTCAATGCGATAAGCTCCAATAAAGTAGCCGATCGTTGGGTTAATAATTCATAATGGGGCAATGAATTAATCGTCGGAGGTAGCGGCGCCCGGGTCACATGTAATTGCACGTGATATACACGCTGATTGTAGTAGTTTGCTACGCTTGTTTATATACACCGATGTAATTTGAATCGCTTATGACCACGCGTTAACGCTGCTCGTTTTGCCGCGTGTTATAAACACCCATTCCGTCCATACTCTATAGTCTATGGCCTATGGGGCTGTGCTCGCTCGCGGTTAAGCTTCCTACCGGATCTCTACCGAGCTTGGGAAGAAATTTTCATCAGCCACTAAATGGCGCTCTTGATTTCCTGTAACCCCGAACTGCATCGTGCGGTCAATATAATTTGAAGAGAATTTTGATACATCAGAAGAAATTGTTACAATTTATTTAAAATTTATTTTTAATTATGTAGTGTTTGATATATGTATATATTTCAGGGCTTCTTGTATATTGTCTAAAGAAATTCTTTTTGGACGCGAGCGCTTAGTAAGCGTGTTCATTTTATTATAGAGTAATTTAATAAGGTTGTACCTATTCAATGCGCCGTACAATATTTATGCAAGAATATAATTACCAGCCGGATAACATGGATGACGTAACAAACGAACAATAGCCATTGTTACATATAATGCGTAGCCTCGGGCATTATTAATAATATTAGCATGGTTATCGATGGTACACTTAAATCGCTTCATAATACATTTTGTAATTTAGTTATAGCTTCTGTGAAATATTAACGCATGTTGACGGTACAGTGGAGATAATTTAATATCGAAGACGTACCGAATTAGAAACGCATCCGATTTGTATACAACGTATCATATGAAATGAAATTCTTGCGGTTCGTACTTTGCGAAATGTGCTTTACTAATCTGTAGAATATCCAGTTGAGGGAAGTGGAATTTATCATTCGTAACGTAGAATTTTCGTCCCCTCGACCTGGATATTAACTGACGCTTCAGCAATTTGGAAATATTAAAATCAAAACAGAAATTAATTTACAGTAATGAGAACCCAGAAGGTCAGGCATTAAAATTTGAGGAAAATCGAAGGTAACGGATATGAATATTGTTAATAAAATGTCTTTAGGAAAGAAATTAATACTGTTAATAAACTGTCTTACATTATTTAAAATATTATCAATTTAATTCGTTCGGATTTCAAAGAGCATTCCTTGCATCTTGAAGAAATTCCATAATGCCATGAAGACTTTGATTTAAGGACACTTCAACTAGCATATTAATTATCACCGGTCAATAGTCATGTAAACGTCAAACACTTGAGACGTAATTGAGCTTTCAGCAATAGTCAATATGCAAGCGGTTAATCAACCTTAAGAGTAATTAAGCTCCGGGTCAATATCACAGTCTGTCATTAGTTGGATAATTAATGATGGCCATCTGTTTCAAACTTGTGGCGTATTGACTGTCCCTCACTTATTGACAGTTTTCTCAGTACAAGAATAGTTTATAATGGTTTTTAAAGAAATATAGAATGTTTCATGATTGTAAAAATAATTGAATTCAATTGCTAGACGAAGTACATTACTTAAATGTATTTCTTTAATATACTTCTATTATAATTTATATATAAGCAAATGTTAATTTTCACTGAAGTATAAGTATAAAAGTCATCGAATGAAATCTAAACGACTGACCGATTCGATTGAGGCCACGGAGGATCAGTTCAATGACGCGAATGCTGCGTGAGATCGCGTGTCAACCCTTTATGAATATCATTAAAGACGACGTCCCGAGCCGTTGAATATCGAAATCAATTTACGCGGAACGTTAGTTGTTAACGTCGAGTTAATCGCGGTGAAAATTTACCGAGGAACAACGCCGTTTGGCAGCGGAGGCTCTAAGCGCGAGCCGCTCGTTTATGACGCGTCAGTGAAATTAAACAACCGCGATTCGTTAATTAGAGAGGAGTCGGTTAAATAATGCAGCACGGAGAGAGCCAGCCCGGACGCGAAAATCCGGACAACCGTCGCGCCGCTTCTATATGTATACAGTTAATCTGGAAAAGGGTTAAACGTTGTTGCAGACTAGCCAACCGTGAACACTTTATACCCTCAGCGTTCATTACAAAATTATGCTGATTACCATGTTATACCTCCTCGACTATAACTAATTTCATCGTGTCAATCAATGATTTTCAGTATTAATGTAATTCGTAATACACGAGCAAACAAAAATTGAATGTAGAATTACTCAATACGCTTCAACTAAAATTCTATGCAGATCAAATAATACTTATATCATTACAAAAAAATAAACCCTGAAGAACTTGTTTCACGACGCAGAGACTTGAAATGTCATACAAGAAAAAAAGGATAATTAATTTCTATCACGTGTTTATTCGAAACGCTCGTTGCTTAGGCGACGCAACCATGAAAGAGATGTATTCGTGAATATAAAGAGAGAAGAGGGGGGGAGTTGGTGTTGTGGAAGGAAGAAAACCCAATAAGAGAACTGGTGTGTGAAAAAGAAAAGGCGGCGACGTTTTCCAGCGGCCGCGAGACGGCAGCTGCTCCCTTAACGAACGTTAAGCTAAGTAAGAGCGTTAACCCGCCGCTTCGAAGGAAAAACCGCGTGCGAACCGGCCGCAGCTGCGGCAGCGGGGTCGCGGTACTTTGGCTAACTTTTCCGCTAATGCTCATCCCCGGCAAAGGAACGAAGGAATCCTCGCGGCGTGGTTCGAGAGAAACGACCAGTCCAAGAATCCCATTAAAATACATTAGATTCCGCGACGCCGAGGAGTTCGACGCCTTTTTCAACCCTTCCGCAATCTGCGATAAATCGTCAAACACACGCTGCGAAAAAGAGGATGTCGAAGGGAGACCAAATTTTTAGCGCGTGAAGTATTAACACGATTCCAAGAAAACTGTGAATACACGCAGAAACGTCGGATAATTACTTTTGCTATAAAGTACTTTGCAACTCCATCGTTCAGAATTAAAATTTATCCTATCCCACATAATCCCTTGAAACAAGATTTAACTGTGGCAGACAGACGATGCGAATAAGAAATTCATAATTCATATACTTTCTAAGCCACAATCCCCTTGAATTAAGAAGATATCTTAAACATTCTACGCAGGAAAAGTCAACTCTTAATTCCTCGGAGCTCAACTTTTAATTGTTAAAGATTTTGCGCTACTTAAGAAATTTTTCATTTACCCTCGGATATCATCCCGGCGCTGACTTTAACATTCTTCGCTTCTTAAAATCTGATCCTTAATATAATTATAACTAGTTATAAAAGTATACTATTACTGATGTTCAATCAGTATGGAAAACAATAATAATTGTTAACAATTTAATTCAATGTAGCAAAGGTCTTTGAATATAATCTACAAGTTTTAATAATGCAAACGCGTCTAAAATGGGAGATCGTAAAAAGGTGAATTCGGTGATTGTTCGAAACCAAAATAGGCATAATGGACGCAGGAAAGAACGTTTCTGCGGTCCGGGGTATTGCGTTCTCAGCAGCTTGAAACGTGCTCAATTTGCACGAACAACCCCCGTTGGTTTACGCCTAGTCAACTCTCGATGATCACGGGCGCTCGTAGTGGTTGTTCCCACAAACAAACGCGGAGGTGGCAAACGAGAGGGAGAGAGAAACCGAGTGCATTGAGAATAATGTTCCTTTTTACCGCGGTTCTGGGGAAAACGAAGCACGACACCATTTGAAGATCGGTCCAGACCTGGGTTTCAGCAAAGTAAAGGCGCAGAATAATTTAATGACAATTGCCGCGTTACCAGACGGCCTGGAAGAATCGAATACCCTTTCTATTCGAGCTATCGATTTGTACCGGGTAAAAGCACTGGTGCTTTGTACATCTTTGATGTTTCTGTACCGGACTTTCTGATTCAACACCAAAAATTATTTACCAAAGAAAGGCATTACTGAATACCATCGTCTATCAATTTCGAGATTTAACGAGCGTGAGATCGAAAGAAATTCAACAAAAAGATCCAGGTTGCACTGATAGAATGAACTATAATTATATTAAAAAATAAATATATAGTACGAATTATCACATTGTCGCCGAGAGTGACAGAAATAGTTTAATATCAGAGAAATTGGCGAAGTCAGGTCGCGTGGAGGTTTAATATATTTGTTCAGGTTAACGTATATGTCGGCTAATGATTCGAGGAAGGCGAGAGGGCGTGAAAACGAGAGGAAGGGAAGGCGTGGGCGGCGGCGTACGATCTTTGATATGTTGGATACACAAGGCAGCTAGCCGAATTCACAAGATTAAATCAGCACAACGATTGTATTTCAGTAGACGTGACTTGTACGAAACTTGTTGGTGCAACTGTGTACAGTATGTAATACTGCACATGTTATGCGCGTACATATATACCTGCACACGTACGTATACATACATATGTATGGATGCAACAAGGGGCACGACTTACCGCGCAACCCGACGAGGTCCTATGACCATGTTAAACAACTCGTGCTCAATTTGCACGCGCAACCCCAGGAGTTTACACTGGCTGAACCCTTGACGATAATGCGCTTCCGCGACGTTGCCCTCGAGGGTGCCTCTGACGACGAATGGACGACGTGGTGGACACTGGCCACGTTCCCTCAACTTCTTTTTTCCCATCAACGTTTAAAAACACGCGAGGCATTTGCATGTACTTGGTGCAATCAAATACGATCTTACAACTATTGAATCAAGTGCTTCATTCAATTGACTTATTCCCTTTGAACGTATCTTGCATGTGTACACGTGCGATCATACATCAAGATTTCATTTACATTTTTATCTTTCTATTTATATCTATTGTTATGTGACAGTAGATTCTTTTATTCTATTTTAACTCATTGAAATTGCAAAATGTATGAAATTTTATACCTCGAAAGTACTCCAGTTGCACATCGACGTACATTAAAATACAGCGTGCGCACACTTGATGTTAAAATACAAAAACATGTACCTTCAGGTATTTCCTTGCCGGTACTCAACAGAGCGCGAGGTATAAATGATAAAATGAAAAAGTTCGGGAAAATTAAGCATGTCCCCGGCGTGTACGCTGCGTACGTTCATACCGTGTCGAGTTCGCCTAATGCTGCAGGCTCCCAGATTATTTGTGTCAACCGTGGATGAGTTTGAAAACGCGTGCACCCAGCCACTCCACCACGTGCACGGTTTAAAATTTTGTTCCGTTTCACTTAATCTAAGAGTGCTCGAAAGAATCGAGTCGCGAATGATGAAAAGTATGAAATTACGCGATGAGTGATCATTATTTCTAGATAGATTTTCGATTCGATTCAGCTGTGAAGTTATTCCTGATACGGAATTAAATGCTTGAAATGTAGAGAAATTGAATATAAAATAATTATATATAATAAGTATTTATTTAAATTTTGTATTAGCTCATATTTTCCATTAAATCGTATCTGCTTTATCACAAGACAGACCTCCCGAATTTTCCTGATGAATATGGGTCATACGTTTGACAGTTCGAAATTCTTAAATAAAAATATGACTCATGTGTGTTGAAGCCGCGAATAAATCACCTCGGCTTAATTTCGCGTTCCCGCAGGTCACTGAACCGGTTTCATTACTTGGATCACAACAGCGAGCGGAGAGCATATATGTAGCTCCATTAGAAAAGAAAAACGTCGGCGACGGTTCGCGCGTCTCCAAGAAATACGAGCTGGGAGAAAGATTTCTCCTCGCTAATCATAATATTTACCCCTGCAGGAAACAAACATTCACCCCGCGTCATCAATCGTGACAACGGGCACGGGCACCAGGGTTTCCGCCCGTTTTACTTGACCACCCGGAACCCCGACACGCGCACGTCACGAAGATTTATGTCGCCGCGATCCGAGACACGCACAATCGTCGACGCTATTACTTGCGTGTCAGTCGCCGGGAGACTGATTACTCGACGACGGATAACAGTACCGCGGTTATAATTCCCGAGATACTTTCAAGTGGCCTCACTGATTCGGGGCTCTCCCCTTTCTTTTTCTTAAACTCCGTGGGTCGAATCCGAGCGGGACGGTAATTCAGCCATCGTATCGGTGGAACAGCGGAGCAAGCATAAAAGATTCCTTCGAGGATCCGAGTAGATTAAATCGGCGCGGCAATCGTGTTTGCGTGGACGTGACTGCGGATCATCAGTTAGCCAGCCTCGGGGCGAAGCTCCTCCGGCCTCCGGCTCGCTCGATGCCCCTCTAAATAAATAGCCAGCTTTGGGTCACGGCCATTAAACGAATTAGCTGCGTTTGATTTTATTGGTTTGACTCTTCCTCCGACCGTTTCGAGCCATTGCCGTTCTACCCTTTCCGCCTCCTCGTCTTTTTTTCGCGGGATATCAACGAGGAGATAAAAACGCGGAAACGTCGATTCACGGGTTTTCTTTTCGACAAACGAATCAATTGGGTTATTAATACGCGTTCGATCATAGAATATACGTTGAGTGATTGGAATAATTTTCCTGCGTTACTTAAGCTTCATCAGTTGTCACGTGGCTTTGACATAATGAGAAACTAAGTCGAAATTGTTTTTTAATCGACTAATGTTCGTTTGTGATTTTTTACTAAAATTAGGTTGAATTTCTTAAACAGACGTGATTATCAAGGAAATGAGTTCGTAATGAACAATTATTCTGAAACTTAATCTGCGTTAACTGAAAACGCAGAGATTAAGTAGACTTCAGTTGCACTAACTCCGCCGTAGAAAATTTTTACACACGACCCACTTGGGTTTTTCTTTCTGCTCAATGAATGAGAACGATTTTCTCCGATTTTTCAATGAAATTGACTGAAAATGATCGATGCTCGCGGCCCAATTACTCGTTCCTCGTTTTCCATTTGCCGCGAGCAATTAAGATTAACGAGCCTATAGTTCCATCTGCGAATTAGCGCGAAAAATACAGAAATCTTCGGATATCGCAAAATACGTATAAAATAACTGCACTCCGTTGGCTGAGGGAATTAATCGATCGGGTGTGGCTGGCTTAATTAAACCTTTAAAACTCAGTATTCAAATACATTTTAATCAGTATCGAATAAAAAGACGAGTTACAACAGTAGAATAAGTGAAAATTAATACACATGTACGCAATTATCTCAACGATTTCTAACGAGGATTTTTTAACGATTTTTGTACGTTTATAAACATGTTAAATAATTCTAGGTTTATCCTTAATTCTCTTACTATCCCGTTGTGAAACGATAAACTAATTTTTGAAACAGAGCCATTTTCAGAAAATTCTCGGAAAAAAAAATTTACGAACGGAATCTATCTCTTTGCGGTTCAGATAGCAGTGAGCGGAGAGCACATATCACGGTGGGCCGCATTGTTTTACGCATCGAACTCCCACGCCGAACTGAAATTTGTTACGACTCGATAATTTGATTTGCGAACACGTCGTCGCGTCGTTCAATTTTCAGTAACTTTTGACTGCATCAACGGTAGGTACGCGCACGATTTCGCCAGAACAAATACCATGCTGTTTTGATTTGCCCGTGACTCGACTAAAATAGAAAAATAAATTCAATACACGGCGTTCGTGCACAAATGATTTTAGAGGGAATTCGCACATGCCAAAGATAAGAAAATTGTTTTTTAGAATAAAATTATACACTCAATTTAATAATGATTTCTTCTTAGGCAGATAAAGAATTAATACATCAATGTTTCTAAAATCTGATTTGCACTTCGTTTTATTTTTATCCCTATTTTCTGATAGTTGTAATGATAATTAGGATTCATAGAAGTAGAGTTTTAGTATGCAATCATTTAAAGTGTAAATCTTAATTTCTATTCGACTAGAACGTCAGATGGGAAAGGAATAGGTCCAGGCAGTGAGACGTGGGTTGGTATCGTTCCAAAGTCCAATCCTTGGAAACAATACCAAGCAAAGAATTAAAATCAAGTTTAAGAATCTCAATAAATGTTCATTTTTCAATAATCTAATGTATGTAGGCTAAATTCTGATTAATAACTGACTAGAAAAAAATCTTGGCATTTTTGTTTCACGACCCTTGACGAAATGTCCAATCCTTAGAATAAGTGCTTGAGATCATAGATTATCAACTCTTTCTTTCAATAATTTAACACATGTGATAATGAATGTTACGACTAATTGATAAAAACAGCTGATTTAATTTAGCTAGAAGTCTATTACTATACTTCTCAGCCTAATGGATGAGATGGACGTATCTTGCTTCTCGCGGCTAAGATGATAGTAGACAACAAATACTTCTGCATACAAATGTTTCTCAATACTCTTAAGGATAGTTGACAAACAATCAAGTGATCGTAGCAACCGAATCGATGAGAGATAGCTATTAAGATACTCGAGTACTAATTGGAATCACGGAACGTGAAATTCCGAGAGTAAAGTCAAAAGAAAGGCCTGATGATAAAGAGAGGAAAACGGGCGAAGGGAGAGTGAGCTTCTCATTAAAAAAGTTCGTTTCCTCATTAAAGGAGGATGTAACTCGTTTAGAAAAGTTCGAATTGTTACCGGGGAGTTTTCCGTAGCATGCGATTTTCAGTAGGACCCAACCGGTCCGGCGCGTAATCGAAAAATCGAAGCGTCCGGCATTTCTCGAGTATGAAGGATCGTCCCTTGGGGGATTGGGCCGGACCGGAGGATATAGAGGGCTTGGGAAGAGCTGTTGGATTGCCTCTAACAGAGGGCATGTTTTATTCATTGTGGTTGCTCGCGCTCTGCGGCTTGACGACTGCGTGAGCTGAGTTTATACACACCCTAGTTAAACTTCTAATAGCCTGCGGTCTAACAATCGATCTCCTCTTTTTCTTCGTCAGCCCTCGGTTGGGCCGAAAGCGTGAGAAAAAAGCTCCTACCTTTGTTAAGAGCCGTCGTCATTACCGTTGTCGTTCGCCTGCGGCTATCGCGCCGCCTCGGGACACATTTGGACGTGAGACAAAAATTATTAGACGCTCCGTGAAATGTCTTCGAATGGTCAGTGCCGAGCACAGTGCAACTTTATTGACTTCGTGCCTATCGACCTCCGACATATTTGTGCATCAAGCTTCTTCTTATATTTGAAATAAACATCGTATCAATTGCAAACGTAATTTTATGTTTTAAAATCGCTATGTATAGCCGTATATATTTTTGTGATCAATATCTTTAAATGGAAAAATTAATAACACTGAGAAGATTCAAACTTTGAACCGAGAGCGATGAAATTTTGCATTTCTCAATTTAATAAACATCGCGTGAACGCGTGTCCCGCGGATATTAAATTTCATTCCTGAAAATGCGCGATGCGAAGTGACAAGAGTGGCTGACGAACTTTGGTAAAGATTAAATTATATTTTTGTGCACGTACATGTTTCGTTCAGCATACTGTGCTAAGTGAACTGCGGCAAGGACTCCCAAGTTCCGTGCAGTTAATTACGACCGCGATCCAAAGTCGACTGTGAGTAAAATAGAGTTTGTTTAAGGTCGACGACGCTAGAAATAAGCGATGGCACAATTCCTTCATTTTCTGTGTCGTATAATACTAAAATATTTACTCGTTTCCAGAATTTCATGTATCTAACGATTAATCGAATTCTCTTTGATTTTATTTCTCCCTAAAATATTTATTATTCTGTTATGAGACCACATTGTGCCGAAACTGGAGCGTACGAAGTCGACAAATATTGAAAGAGACTGGGAATTCAAATTCAGAGATTGTGTCCCATGATTCCATCACGATACGAATATTGCAAAACACTGAGACGAAGGGGCGCATCGTTGATCCATGGATCGTTCCGCTCGATTTTCCGCGATAAGAATCCATTTTACGCTTAGAAGACTGTATTTCTTTGGAACGACTTTAAGTTGCCTATAAGATCGAATCCCCTTAACCTGAATATTGTAAGACCCCGTTGAGAATCTCATCGATATTCACTCAGTTTGTAGAATATTAAAAAGCCGTTTACGATGCCCTCAAGTGTCAGATCTCTTGTTTCAATTCTATCACCTTCAATTCGTCGACTTTTGATGTTCCATCACTCGCCGGCGACGCAACGCGGAAAGAAATTGACAAACGTGACATCAAAGAGAAATGTCGATCACAATTTTCATTAACATTTACAAACAAAAGTGTTTCAAATATAAAAACTGTCTCTTTCTCTGACTATTCGAATTGTTACAAATATCTAAGTACATAAATAAATGAATTTTGCGTATTGAAATGCATCTCACTATTCCGAAGTATCGATACTACCAACGATATTCAATTAATGGAAGCGTATAAAATATTCTCGACAGGTTGAATCAGGAAAAGTCGAGGCGACCTAAATACGTCGCGTTAACTTTTCTCTGGTCAATTCTCCTCGTTCCAGTTGCAAACTATAGGTACAATTCAGCCGCTTCGCACACTAGCTCTCGCAACCCATATACATACAACAAGAAGTAGAGAGGAGAGAGAGAGAGAGAGAGAGAGAGAGAGAGAGAATTTTTACTCGGAAGAAAAGGAAAATAAAGGAGGAGAAGACTGAATGCCCCGATAGCTCTATAAGGATCTATGCTTTCAACGCAAATCACATCTTAATAAATGCAGATCGATGTTTCCTTCGACGTGGAAGGAATACAAAAAAGGTGGAAAAGGAAAAGAACGGTAAGCGATAAAGGAGGGCAGCGGGGCAGGGAACGGGGGGCCGGAGAATGAATGGAATATAAGTGTGTGCTTAAGTCGTACCACACCTTAATGGGCCCCGGCGGAGGAATGGAAACAAGGGGAGTTTAATTGCAGAAAAAAGGAAACGCAATCGGTGGCCACGCCTTGCTTTCCGTCGTAACTTGCGCACGGAACCTCGAGTTTGAACAAAAGGAACGCGGAATTCCTTGGCGCCGGCCACGCCACTAATTCAACCGCGCCGCCGAGGTTTAAATATGTTTTGTCAATGCAAATCCCTTTAATTGCTCGCTCATGACAAATAAATTTTTCAACAGAAAGTCCCTGACCATGGCTAAACGAGATTTCTATCTCTGTTTGATAAGAATAATGTCTTAATTAAAATGAAGCTGCAAAGCGTTATTTTCACGGTAAATTAAATTAAATTTCTCTTCCTAAATGCCTTGTAAAGCTTGTAAAGCACCACAATAATATTCATTATCTTCGGATCAAATTTAATGTCACAAAGCATTCCATTATTTCAGAATGTAAAATAATATTCGAAGTTCGTCGATAAACTATTTAGGAAATTGCTAAAGAAGGAACTTCGGGATGTCTCCTGAATTTTACATACGCTCTCTATAAACTTGTTACGCGAGACGAGTATCGAGACAGGTACTTCATGAGAGAACATTGTTCACGTCCTTAAACGAGAGGACCGAGCCATGATCCTGTGTTTCACAGTATCGTTCGTTACCCTAATAAGTTTATAATACTACATCAATCGCTATTGTGATCGATATTCAAAACTCTTGCAAGATGTAAAGTAAACAATTGCAGTTAAAGAGAATTTCTAAATCATAACATTTTATATTGCTTCGTCCTGAATATGAAATAATTTTAAAATTGACCCACAAGTATATATTATATTCTAAAAATGAAAAAAAAAAAAAACTCTAAACACACCTATAAAAGATAAATGTTTTATGTTTAAAAATAACTAAGGCGAACGATAAATCGTAGATCAAAGTGATAAGGTGTGATGTAAAAAACCACGAATAGCCTCATAAGCGAATCTTACAATACTGAGAATAAGATTAAACTTTATCATCATGAAAGATGTATAGTTTCGTGGAGAAATTCGCGAGCGCACATTAAATTCTCATCGCCATAAAAAGATAGCAAGAAAACAGAGCTCATTAAGCCATTCAGCACCGGGCTATCAACTTCCTGGATCTCCAGGAAGCCCGGCAATCTATGTCACCGGGTAAATTTCTCAAGAAACAAAGCCTGCGCGACACGTTCGCGTGGGTAGCTGCGACAAATGAGCATCCCCTGTATCGATACAGCACGCGGCCGCGTCATTACGCCGCTAACCGCGCGTGTCCACACGAAGTTGCGTGCACTGTCTCAGTAACGCTCGGTGTAGCGAGATGCCGGTGGCATAAATATCGGTCTAGGCGAACACGTCCCGGGACCGTAGGTACGTGTCGGCCAGTTTTTCGTGGAAAACGTCGTCGCAAGGAGAAAGTCCAAAGCGAGTCAGCGACCGAGTTTCACCAGGCGTACGTTCACGAGAGACTCCGGCCGATTTTCCCGCTAACGCGTAGACACACCGAACCGAACCGAGTCACGCGATTCACGACACCGTACCGCCTGGAACCAGCCTGCGCGAGGGTATTTCGCATAGGTATACCGACTAGGCACAAGGTAGGCACCGATCTGTTTCGCGCTCTTAGAAACGCGTTCCAGCGGTCGAAATCAGGGATAAACGTAACGGCGCGGAAAGGGGAAGAAGATAAGAGAAGAACCGATGATAACAACTTATACCGAGGGTGGTATAGTAGCCAGGGTCGAGGGACAAGCCTGATTACGCCGCCGCAATTTCCGAGCCCGCCAAAGCCGATCCGAGACCTCGTCTTGAATTTCCACCGAGATTGGTCCACGGCCCGCATACACACTGCTACTAATCCGCGCCGTCCTTCGTCTCTACCTGCCCGGGAAAAGAGCGAGAAACACCAGTAAGCGCTGCAAGAATACCCGGCAGGATTCATGTATAGTGACCGAGGGGACGAAAGCGAACGGAGAGATGCAGATAAAACGAAGCCCGTCGGCTCTTGTCTCACTGCAGATTTACTCTAAATACTATTAAGAGGCGTAACTCGATCCGACTAAACAATAAAACAGAAACAAATTACCATGATTTCATTAAATCCTTCAATTCTCTGTGTGAATTTTTCTTATTAATATGCAATAGATAAATCATTAGAAAACTCATGCATATAATTCTGAGAACGTTCGCACAGTGGCGAATTCTATAATTCGTAGCGTCGCATTAGAAGCGCGTAAATTTTGAGCTGTTTGTCTTCTCAACTCAGGCGCCGATTGCAAGGAACGATCAAGTCGATTTAAGAAGAAAAATATTTGTCTATGTATTATAAACGGAATCACCATGTCATCTTGAAACGGTTTTTAATGCTCATGACACATTCGTAGACACTGGACGTATTAACCCATTCGCTGCCAAGGACGAGTATACTCGTCTTTGGCAGGGTGTCACGCATTGCCAGGACGAGTATACTCGTCCTGCTTTAAATATATTATAACATGCAGGCTCTTTTGAAGGTCCATTGCCAACGACGAGTATACTCGTCTTTGGTTTTCTGCTTCTAAATGATTATGTATGATAATATATGTGCTCTTACCAAGAAATAACTTGGCAGCGAATGGGTTAATATAATCGATGTAGTTCCATGAAGTGAAGGAACGCTTATTTCCCAACTTTAGTGAACCCTCGATTTCTCGGTTACCAAACAATACAATGTGCTTTTCTTAATTGAATCAGCGATAGCGAAGTCCGATGCCTACCCCCGCGGTTCGGACTTATTTTCTGAATAATGCATCGGACGTAAAACAGAAATGCACCGCGCCGAGAGCGGAACTCTGACTGAAACTACTTTTCCTTCGCAATAAGGAATACCCGTTCCTCCGCACTGTTTACGTATTCGCGTCTCATCTTCGCGATTGCGCGACTCGCAGCGTTTTAAATCGTAATTTTCCCCGGAACGATTAAAGAATAGGCAAGTTTCAATTGTACGGTGCGTCGCATCGATTCAAGCTCGGAGTAGACGGAAAAAAAAGGGGAATTCTAAACGGATTACCGGTGGCCATTAATGCGAATTGAAGGCTACATCGCGGCGACAAAGAACTGGAATGCATTAGAAGCGCTAACTATTCACTCTGCTCGATGCACTCAACGCGTCCCGCGTTCCGCGGGCACCGTTACGCCCTATTCCCGTTAGCCGCAATTTCATACGACTTCGAATGCCGGGGACTTTTATCAAAATTGCGCCCGCTTGCATGGTTCCTATTTAAATGAAATCCGCCGCAAACCGAGCAACGCGCTTTTCAACGATCGCCCATTACTTTTCAAATTTTTTTTCTCTACCTCCGGCTGTCCTAAGGGCCTCCATTTCGAATATCTAGACACATTTTAGATAATTTTAGCTGAGCGATCAAATGATCAAGCTTGAATTTTCCATATATCATGCTCTATCATTTTATACAATTTCTGGTTAGAGGTAATTTTTGTTTCAAGCATTATGCACGTGATAAATGCAAGTATTAAGGACTGTGTAAGCAATATCTTCAAATATTATTAGGTAGAGTAATATTGTTCGACGTACGATCATCGATCAAGCCACATTTCATACGTCGCTGCGGCATTAAGTTGACAAACATGATGGGACTACTTTAATACTATCCATCCCATCTTGCACGTTATATCCCAGACCCGATCACTTTACCTCGCCGTAATCGATCAGGAAACACCATAGCCGAAAACGGGAATGACAATTTTCAAAACGATCGAATGCCTCAAATAATAAAATCTGACAATAGTCAATTTCTCCTACGTTATAAAATATTACAACAGTTCATATATTCCATGTGCCATTTGTTAATACAAAGAATAAATTAACAGAGAGAATAATTAAACATTTTCACAGCAAGTAATCGCAAGTTAAATTAAAATGAAATTAATGTTATTCTTTTTAACGATCCTTTGGCAGGATCCAGTAGGAAACGAATTTCTTGGACGGAAGGCGATTTGAATGTGCGCTGCGTTATTACGCGTTCTGTATAATAGGTATTATTCATCGTTATGTCAGTGCGCCGCGCGGGCAAACGAGCGGACGAGCAAAGCCCCGTCACGAGTGTCTGCTCGTCAGAGTAACCGAATCCCGCATCACGAGAGTGGATTATAATTGGACGCCGATATATCCTTGTCTCTTGCACACAGTTCCGTTAGCTTGTCGCGCATACGTAGAACGAAACGTGTCTCCGCGTTTAAGCAGCAGCGGCAGCAACGCGCTCGAAACCGCGGATTCTTTGATCCGCGCACGTATTTCGCGTTACAGGTGCTACACTCTCCGCACACAGGAGCACGGCCGGACACCTGTCCAATCAGCGGCTACCTCGGTTGTATAATATTTTACACGCTTTGGCCATTTCGTGGCAGCCTCTGTCTCGGTTTTGTTTTTCACCATTTTTCGGGGAAAAGCGACGCGCGCCACGTAGTCACGTATTCGTTGCTTAACGAATGCGCCGTGTTCCCGCCTGTCGTAGATATGTATGTATGCATGTATGTACATATTCTTCATTCACCCCGCGCGGTTATTCTGTCACACGAATCAAGTTTCATTAGGCTGCGACGACGACGTCTACTAGGTACGAGTCTCTCGTCACTTAGGCACACGCATTAAACCAATCAGTGTGAATTAACCGAGGGATATTACGCGCGGGACTAGTCGGGACTTACTGCCGAGGCTGTTGCTTGATAAAAACAATGAGGGATGGGGATCACAAAGTGGCGATCCTTTTGCTCCCCTTTGCGTTGCGAAATTTTTACTCGGACCCTTTTAAACTGTCGTAATTAAAATTGTACTTTTCTACCTGACGACGTAATTGTGTTTTTATATCAAACATGTACTCATAAAGGAGAAACAGTGGTTTTAGAGGTACCTAGCGAGAATTAGATAAATGCGGAATTGCAAAACTTAATGACCACACGTATTATCGCGCGAGTCAAAAGTATATTAAAAAATAGATTGAAGCTTTCAATTTTATAAGCGCATTCGATACAGAAACACGTTTTCATTTCCATGCAGCGGTTATAAAAGCAAAGAGGATCGAATAAATAAATCATCCCAAAACACGGAACGACGAAATTAACTCACTTTCCCCAACGAGTAAATTAAATTCAATAAAAAAAATGCACCGCGAAATGATTTAAGCTTAATACAATTTTGTGCTATCCCATATATTCTATGTTCGTCTGTGTGTCCTATTTCTAATAGGCGCGAGCTGTATTTTGTTGCGATTTATGTACCGATCCTAAGCAAATTACTTAACGGAATCGTCGCGACGCTCACTGTGATAAGGAGATCGTATGGGTAGGAAACGACGCCGGTCTTGGAGTTTTCAGAACCCTCGAGCCAACGCGAGAGGTGTCGTCATGGTTATAACGACGTGCCAGGATGGCAACCGAAGATGTCTTGGCTCCCTCGGCCCCTTGTTATCTCTCTCTTTGGCCCAACCTTGCCAACTGGACGAAAAAGTAGGAATAGCAAAGGAAGAGTCTTGATCGAGGAGGACCGATTCCGGGATAGGAAGAAGAAAGTGCAGAGGAGACTCTGTTCAGGGAGGATCCGGCGGAAAAGAAGCCTCGATAGAGCTTGATAAGTCGGGCTAAAGCTGAAGGACACAACGGAGCTCGATTTAGCTATCATAATTCGCGGTATATTTACCAAGGAGATGTTCAATGAACTCTCGCTGATGAATGATCGCCCTCATTTTAAATATTACTACCATCTGTCTCATAATAATAGTAGCAAGTGAATATTTAAATGGGAATTATTAACGAATGCAGCTGTAAGTTAGATTGTAGCGCAAAATTGCGAAATTCAATGTTGCATGAAATCTTTTGTTTTGACACATCTTTCACTTTTCAGTTTAACCTAATTATTACGAATTATAACTGTTTCTCTAATTTCATCCGCTGATCGACATCAATTGTTCTACTTCATTTCAATATCAAACCAATGTAAAAGTAAAATGAAAGACAGAGAGATTTCAAACAAAGGTCGAGTTACGATTGTCCAGTTCTTGATGCATCAAAAGAAAAACAATATGTAGGAAAAGCAAAGCTTTGCAGCCAAGGTATCCTACTTACAAGTTTAACATGCAGTAACGAAATTATTGAAAAATCTATCTGAACACTAAAAATAAGAATTAGGAGTAATATTTTTAATATACTGTTTAATTCACTCTAGTTATTTGATAATAAATGTTGAGTTCTATATTTATTCTCTTTTGCTACTACTATTATGGGACAAATTAAATTAATCAACTGCTCCTATTATTATACACAGATACACACACACTGATGTGAGACACAGAGAGTAATGAAAGAGTTGTTTTATTCAGTTTAGGAATTGTAAAATTTAGAAAGCTAAATTAACCGTGTGACACACTTTGCGCACTATAATCGATTGAAATATCTTTTTATGTAACTCGATGTATCTTGTTACTCCAATTTACAAGTACGCCAATAAATATTTGATAACACTCAAAATTTAATACCTCCGGAACGGGGCGTATATCGTAATAAATTCTGTGGTGTACATCGTTGGAAAAAAATTACCAAAAGACGCGGGATAGGATGCCGCGGTGCGAGGTTTTTAGTTGAAAGCGGAATTTATATGCCAAGTAAGAATGAAAAATTTTCTAAAGCTTCCGACGTACTGGACTAATTTTACGCGTCACGTCTGAAACATAGTACCGGCACGGTCCCTATTATTAATTCCTAGACGTTACATGCAACACGCACCATAACAGTGGTCGTAACTGGATTCGGGTTTCCACCACATTATATTACAGATTAATGCTAAAGCTGTTTTGCAATCTCGAGTAGCGCGCTGTCAAATATGCAAGCCACTCGAACCCATAAAATATACGTTAAGGCTTTACATTAGATCATAGATAACAGTAGCATATACTCATTATTATATGTACCTAAATTATTAAATTGTTGTGCGATCTTTACTATCATTAATACATTTTTTTAAATTATTAAGAGCATCGAGAATTTCGTAATTTACCTGGTCTCACCATCGAGCAGTAAGTATAAACGTGAATTATGAAATGGCGATGCATAGTCATTTCCTATCTAGCACCGTGAAATTTCAACGGCGATCGATTCGATTTTACAACGTGGAGCATTCGATAACTGCGTACGCCGGAAACCTCCATAAGAATCTAGCACAGTCGTTATCAAATTCTGAGGTCGTTCAAACCGAACGTCTCCGCCTATAAACTGGCATTGCCCGGATTCATTCACGACCCCCTCGAACTCACTCTAGATGTTTATGCGCACGTACTTTTTAAGCAATTATCAGGCGACATAAAATTTCTTCAACTTCTCCAATAACAGGTCAAGATAAAGAATAATTTATAATAGTAATAAACGTATTTAAATATTGAATTTATCAAGTGATACTAATAGCAAAAGTTGATAGTAATACAAATTGACGCATCATCGAAAATATCACTTTGTAGATTGAATATTAGCGAATCACGGATCAAATGCACGAGAGATCTGTTGCAAATGATATATACCTGATATTGTAATTAATCATGGATTACACTCCTGGAATTAATCCTGTTACAGAAAATCAGTCGATGTCCAATCTAGTATACTTTTCGACTCGCGTCGACATAATTACTGGCGTTATCAATCGTCGAATCATTACCAAATGTGCAATCTGGCTACTTTGGTCAATCGGTTGCGAACGCATTCACGAAATAATGATAGTTGGAAAAGCGGCTTATGAAGTGGCAATTAAGCAATACAAATCATTTTAGATCAGTTAAAGTTAAATTGACCAATTAAAACAAATACTGTAACACATGAAATTCATTTTCCCCTGAAAGTATTTAACAGGTATACATTCGTGATCCTTAGATAAAAGAAGCAACTCGGGAAATGTCTTATCAATTAAGATGCAAAACGACTGGAAGGAAGGAATTAAGAATTTTCATGAAAAACAGATACTTCAAGGGTTGAATCGAACTAATCGAATTTCCAATATTAAATTGTTTGACCTTTTGACCTGCCTGGTCTCCGCGAGGTTATTTCAACTTTAGAAAAATTCGCAAGGTTGAAACTCGGTGATAAAAGTCAAGAGGTAAATTTTCTTAATAATAATGTTTTAAAATATAAAAATCAGTATAACGAACAAACGAAACAACGTATGTAACGAACTACCTAATTAACTGTTTGAAAGAAGTACTAATGCTTTTTATTATTAATATACATTACCCAGATGATGTACACACATCTAACTTCTGGGACGATTCTACTTTTAATTAAACACTCCTTTATAAAAGCAGGAGGGTAAACATTTCCCAGCGTAACGAAGCCGCAAATGCAACGTAGGTAAAACTTCGCCAACAAAAGGAGTTTCCTTATGAATTCTTATGTAAAACAGTTGTAAACTAAGAACTCTGTGTACATAGAACATTAATATTCTCTTGATTCAAAGGAACCGTATGTAACTATGCATGTACCTAGAAATCTACTCTACTTACAATCAAATATTCATCTTAAAGTTTTTAACATATAACAAACCCATAAAGCAGCATCTATAGAGTATGATCACATATAATCAACGACGTCGTAGAATGTTCTTTAAATCCCTATATCTATGATAATTCAGAGAAAATTTCGACATTGTTCGGGGTACTTTTAATTTGAAAAAATTCTCGAAGAAGGGGGCAACGTCTGGAAGTGGGTCTAACGAAGGGAATTCCAGCGTCGCGGAATGCGAGATCATTATGCGGCGAGAGAGGTATGCGGCCACGAATTCCGCATAAATAATCCGACATTTCCGGCGTTCGACGAGGCATAAATCATGCAAATGAACCGTTTGACGTGATAAATATTGCGCCCTTGTAATCCGCTCGTTTCCCGCCGCACGATTGATTGCTACCAGATAAATCCAGGCCGCACATTAAGGCGGGACCGCATCGCACCGCTGCTCGATCTACGGACACGGCGGACGGGTGAAATAGCGCAGTGCGCTCAGGCAGCGCAACCCGGCCAATGAAACGGCGCTTTCTTAAGCAACGACCGAGACGCAGCTCGCTTTTTCAAATCCGTACACACACACAGGCGCACACATAAAAGTGTGCACATTCATCCTGAAAACTTGCCCGTGCAAACGACGCCACCGCGACGACGACTTTGTGCTCTCTCTCGTCGTTCTCTTTATTCGATCCAGCGTTTCGTACCATCGTCCCTCCTATCATTCTTCCATCTATCCGACTGTCACCCGCGTTAAGTCTGATGACTTTGAAAGAAGACTGCGAAAAATTCTCGTCCATTTCGCGAATGCAGCCACGGTGACAATTTTTGGAACAAGAATTGAACCGAAATTCTAAAGCCAATTCTAATAGGTAAACCATTACAGAAATTGAACGATCCTTTTCGCTAGGAACGTCATCTCGTTCTTTATAGCACATTTTATCATGCAAATATTCTACCCTCATTGTTGTTCAGAACTTTAATACGTTTCTCTTAAAATCTCCCAACTCGATTAGCGCATAAGCTCGAAGACGCGACTTATGCCGTTTCGTCTTACAAGACGAATACCGGCTGCTCCCAATTGAAACTTATCTCGCTATAATAAAAGATGCTTAACAGCAATTATCCCGGTCTTGGAAGTCGCTAACTCTGCAGCGGATGCCAATAATCGTCGCGAAATTTAAATTGCATCCCGCTAATTGAATCGTCGTCCGCCGGCGACCGGATGGGATCCATCCGCGGAGTTCTGCTTACCTTTCGCGCGGAAGGGCTCGAGATACACCCGTACCCCTCTGCCACCGGTCGCAGATTACGATTCTACTAGACAATCTGAAATTGAATCTGAATCCGTCTCCGGGACGCGTGCGTCGATATTTTCATCTCTGACTAGAGTCGAATAAATCACCCGGTTAATATCGGTCAGCCCGTCGAGCATGTTTGTCCAGGACCGCTATCGCGTATCAATAATGGCCTTTATTCACGATTTATCTAGTTACTTTTATAATTTTCTCATTTCCATTTCACGGAGACGGCCGCTTCTTGTGCTAAGAAGCTCCCCAAGTACCGTGGCCGTGGGCATTAATATTCAACGGTTTCAGTTATGAAAGTAAAGTGAAAAAGTAACACCCCCAACCCGGTCCAACCGTCGCCCACCCCGCCACGTCCCCGTCGGCAGCTTTTGGCCCGTTCTTTCGACCGGTCTCTGGCTGTCTCCGTCCCAGTCGCGGCTCCACCCTCTTCAACCCTCTCACTTAAGTCAATTATACTATTTAGCATTGTACTTGGATAATGGCGTTAGTTAACTCAATTATTTCGTCGGGAGATTCAACGATGCACGGCACGTTCCGCGTGCCGCGCAATGAAAATCTATTTCCACCAGGAACTGCCTTTATGCGTTCTTCGCTTGATTAGCAGCTAATTCGTTGGCGAGCGCGTAAAAACACGGTCCGCGATCTATCTCTGTGAGATATTATCGATTTCTTCATTAATGCACTGATTAGTGAGCAGCGAGATTGCTCTACACGATAATCCTTATAAATTTTAATACAATGGAAATGTTTTTAATCAATCGATTTCAAGTATTATAGTTCATAATTTTATAGACACTCTTACCCAATACTTGAGAATGTGTATGATGAGGTCTAGCTGATGATAAAATGTAATCTCCTTACCTGAAACAAATATAATTTCGAGTAGTTAAAAATTTAATAAATCAATATGTGATAAATAGAAATGATATATTTCCCTCTGAAATTATTTTCGGCTTTGCTGAAATGCTGACAATTATTTCTTAACGCGATGACAGTAAGTTTTTGGGAACAGTTTACGAGCAGCAAACTCTTCTAAGCCCGCACGGCTGAGAGAGTTATAAACCCGGCGGTAATGTTTGCAACAACAGGTCGGTTCTAGTTAATGCACATGATAAAGAGATTGAAAAAGTTTCAAAGCGAATTCCTAAAGAACTTGCATAAATAGATCTTCTATTACTCTCGTTGTGATAAATTATGGTCAAAATCTGGTTAAAACCCGACCGAGTTGGAACTGTTTCCCCAGAAACTTTCGTACGTCGCTTTCGAAGGAATCGCATCGCTCACGATCATAATTGAACTTTCTTATTATTAACCGCGTTGGCAGTAACAGGTTTTTCGAGTTTAAATAGTTCCGTAATCAGATCGAAACGAAATCTCAATTAGGTTATTAATCGATTTCATGCATCGTATTTATACATGTCGTGTTTCTTTGCATATTATAATAAAAATTATGCACTGCGTGTGTAGGAAACTGTGGTTCGGAGTAACAGATTCAGACGACGTTTGAATTGATGGATTTGTTTTCATATAAGCGTGTTTCACCTGAAAGTATATTATAAATATGTGGCTTGGTAATAAATTTTCCTAGGGTAACAAGTACATTTTACCCGTTCATCGCGTGCACGCTTCCTACAATACATTAGTCACACAAGATTAATTCACCGTGTCACGTGTAGATTGCCAACACACAACGTTTACTCGCATGAATAGTACTTAATTCTAACAAAATGTTATACAGAGCGGAAAGAATTTAATGAGCTACTCGGGGCATACCTACTCAAGTGTTACGTAATGCGATACGTTTGAGAGTATGAACAACCCCAGTGCGCTTTCCGGCGTAATACGCCAACCCCTAAATCTTCCGTAATTTGCTTAATATTTTAATAACCAGATATTATATACTGGTACAGTTAAGTGTCCTTATAAAAAATTTAACCACTCGTTAAACCACTCAGAAGAGTAGATCTTGATTCTCAAATTAAGAGAACGTGTAAAAAAACCAGTACTAAGCGTTTAATAATTATTTCTATATTACTTCAATCTTCGTTCTCTGCAAGACTGATTTGCAATTATATATTTATATTTTATATATTTCTGATATTGTACACAGATTATTATTTGCTTTTTATTTGGAATCACCATGCACACGCGGAGGTGTGTGTACGGTACTATCATTTTCACTTAAAATTGCATTTGCAATCTATCCATAACCGTTCCATCAGATATAGTATATGTATGTACATCCGGTTATAGAATTTGCTATGTAGTATAGCCGAAAATATACGGGAAAATTCAGAAAGCTCTCGAGTGAGAGTACGAAGGTAATATTTGGAAAGCAACTATCTTTAAAATACTCTGCATACGAAGGAGTATCCCCTCGAGGGTAAACGTGACAAAAAAAGAGATTTCAGAGTGCCCCGTTACTTCAGTCTAATATAAAACCATAGTATTGACGCATCTAAAGAAAAGTATTGATCCTATATACAACGTATTTCCTACAGACTAATGAGCTTGAAAATTATTATTATTATTATTATTATTATTATTATTATTATTATTATTATGAGCAAATGAATTTATTTATAAGTATTCCACATCGATATAAAATTTTTTTTTAATACTCGCATAAATAAATTAACCAAATTGAAAAAAGTGAATTCTTATTACACGTTTCTCTGTGTTACGTTCGTATGAATGTAACGATCTTCATAACGTTTACGTTTCGCGGCTGCATACTCTCGTTGAAAGTAGGAGCATGTCCCTTTTTTTCCATCCGTTATTCAATATACAGCGCAAGATGGCTTTAGATATCTCGTTTCCCTTTTACAGTAAAATAGCTACGCATAGACGTACGAGACGGCTGGGCCCGGCACAAAAACGGTTGAAACAATTTTAACTCGACAAACGTTACTCGCTTCTCCGAGACGCAAGTATAGCCTCTCCTCTATTCGCATACGCATAAGTTATGCGCTTTATGAATTCGCCTGGCGATCATAAAAATAAACCCCTCGAAGCTGCAGTAGACTATCGCACCGCCTTAAGCTCTCCCGTGAACCCATTCTACTGGCTCTGTCTACGCATTCTACCGATACTTGATACCGGATTTCCATTGAGTTCTATCAATTCTCCAATAAGCTGCAAATCCTTAGTTACCGTTAGATATCAAATACAAAAGAGAAGCACTTTTAAAATTTTTCTTAATATTATTGCCAGTATTGTTTTTAACAATAAACATCTTTTAATACTCGCATAAATAAATTAACCAAATTGAAAAAAGTGAATTCTTATTACACGTTTCTCTGTGTTACGTTCGTATGAATGTAACGATCTTCATAACGTTTACGTTTCGCGGCTGCATACTCTCGTTGAAAGTAGGAGCATGTCCCTTTTTTTCCATCCGTTATTCAATATACAGCGCAAGATGGCTTTAGATATCTCGTTTCCCTTTTACAGTAAAATAGCTACGCATAGACGTACGAGACGGCTGGGCCCGGCACAAAAACGGTTGAAACAATTTTAACTCGACAAACGTTACTCGCTTCTCCGAGACGCAAGTATAGCCTCTCCTCTATTCGCATACGCATAAGTTATGCGCTTTATGAATTCGCCTGGCGATCATAAAAATAAACCCCTCGAAGCTGCAGTAGACTATCGCACCGCCTTAAGCTCTCCCGTGAACCCATTCTACTGGCTCTGTCTACGCATTCTACCGATACTTGATACCGGATTTCCATTGAGTTCTATCAATTCTCCAATAAGCTGCAAATCCTTAGTTACCGTTAGATATCAAATACAAAAGAGAAGCACTTTTAAAATTTTTCTTAATATTATTGCCAGTATTGTTTTTAACAATAAACATCTAGTGAGTCAGGACACAATAGAAGTTAAAATCTGGTGGTTAGACACAAGCTTGATTCAGTTCGGCCTAGAAAGGAACTTTATCTCGCTTCCTACAGGTTTTAAGTAGAAAAACCATAATACGGGTCAGACGTCCGAAAGTGATAGCCTTAGGGATTGCTATAATTAAAAGCAACTTTCGGCTACAGAAATAGTAAACTTCTAAGCCATTAAACATTATGTAGATTTTGAGACAAGATCGATAATGATGAACCAGTTTAATAGTAAGCTCGTCACTCGCGTCCGACGATTAACGTCATCGAAATGACTATGTAGGAATGTTCCGCGTTACTTCGAAACGGTCAATAAAGCCCCATCCCGTTTTATGCTAACTATAAAAGTCGCGTGCATCTCGCCGTCGCGTCGTGAACTTTATACCGGAATGTTTATGGAACGGGCTACATACGTAACAGCTTCCGAACAGAATGACGAAGGTAAAAAGCTGAACTCGAAATAAACGAGCGTTCGGATCGCGTCGAATCGAAATACATAGCAACTATTCAGTTCGATCTTAAATTAAAATCGTCCTCACGACTGCCATAGAATCTAACGTGATCATTTGTAATTGTATACAAAATATTAGGACGATGTTATGACGAGGAAAGCAACAAAATGAAAACAATTTAGCAACTGTTTAAAAAACATGTCTCGTCTCTTTATAAAAAAAATTTTTAATAACGTTTACATTAATTTATGGATATGTCACTCTAGTTCGCACAGAACGTTCAATGGAAGATCTGTTAACTATCATATTATAATATTGGGTATAATAACGGACAAAACAAATGTTTTCTCACTCCGTTATATCATCCGCTTATTACCCTAATCAAGGACGATCAGTTGAAATTACACAATGGTCATTTGTCGCTTTATCACCGGTCGTGGGGCGCGCGTTTAAAAAGCGATCAAAAATGTCAAGCGCGATGGACGTATACGGCACCCGGACGGTGTTTCACGTCGCGACAGCTGCAAATTACCAGGTAGCGTGACAGCCGGGACATAATTATTGTCATCGTATACGCGTATCGAGCGCAAAACTGAATCGAGCGTGCGGTCACGGAACAGCAGAAACGAGTCGTCGCGTCGCGTCGCGTCGGGACGGCCGGCCCCGGTGCAAATTGCGCGAAACTGAATTATCCTGATCGCACTTTCACAAATCGGCCCGTTAATTTTCCCTCTCTATCGTCCGCGAGACCGATACGTCCCGCACTTTTCTACTCGTTTCCGACCAGGCCGCCAACCGATCCGCCACTTTTATTCATTTTTTTTTCTCCGTCGCCCACCCGCCGATCCCTTTCTACTTTTTTCGTTTATTGGTCTCGGACGCGCATCGATCGCATCGCATTTTCTGTGAGAGCGCACTCGATTCTATCGTAATTGATAACGTTTTCGTTATTCGTGGCTGCAGCCGCCGCCGGGAGCTGCGGGCAAACGTGAAATTCGATCAGCCCGAAAAAAAAAATGACGATTGACGAAAAATTCCGACGCTATCTACTGAATGGAAATCACTTCGCCTCGTACACACTAGACCGCTCTCTCGATTATCGGTACACAGTTCGAGTTAGTTTGCGAATTAACGCCCGAAATTGCCTTTCATTATATTCTTAGCAAAGAATAACCCTCGAATGAAACGAGATATCCACACATAAACTGAAGAATTTCAATTGATTTACTTCGAATGAGCCAGAGTGATTGAAAACACGAATCGGCTGGCGGGGTTGTAAAATTTTATTCGCGCTAGGCAGAGTGTATTGCACGAGTGAAACAGATTCGTTTGGCAAAGGACGTGTGCCTCGAATATCGATGCTCTCATTAACCGTTCACGGATACGAGGCTACCGGTAATGAATCGAAAACGACGGGCAATTTAATAAAAAAGAGTCTGTCCGCCGTAACTGCATCTCGATAATTGGATTCTGTGTACGCGACAATATAATGAGGTTACATTGATAAAGCCGCCGAGAGCAAGAAGGCAAAAGGTAGAACGTAGAAGCGAAAGGCGGAGGGAAACAGAGATACAATAGCAAAAGGAAATATGAGTGCGAGAGAGAGAGAGAAGAGCAAGACCGAAGAGACGAGACCGCACACAAGGCAGAAGGGGTTATCGAGAGTGGCGTGGTGATCCAATCATCCCAAGACGCTGTCATGAAATTGCCTCTGAGCTCTATTCTATCCGCGTGGCACGGCCAATTGCCCGCCCCTCCAGAACTCTCCAAGAAACTTTGCTGCATTTCGGATTAAGTCGGCCGGGCTTAAAGCTTTCTCTGTTCCTCTCTCCCTCACTCTCTCTCTCTGCCGCGATCGCCGCCAGAGCGTAACAGTTCTCGAGCGTAGCGTCGCGAACCGATTCAACTGAAAAGAATTGTTCTTTCCGACGCGAAGCGACGCAATGGATCGCTCTGCCATTAAACGCTGCAACTTGAACAATCGCGGACCAACAGAAATGCCTGAGACGTCCCGTTCAAAGACCAAGTTCCTTTATGAATCTCGTCGTCAACCGATTGCTGATGAGTTATTAAACCATTTGCGTCATTAAAGCATTTATACGTACGAGTTTAGGGTCATTATCACCAAAGTATTAATACAGTAGAAGTTAATATGAAACATCATTGGAAATTATCCTTTGCTTCTACTAGAGGTAAAAACAGGAATATATCTACTGAGCACTGGCTCATGGTAAATACATAGAAAGGTTCTTGTTCATTCAGTAAATAATTGTTCATTTCATTACATGAAACATTGTAAGCATTACTACATAGATATCTGAACTATTATAGGAAATGTAGTATTCATTAATATATGAATTATTGTATCAATAATCATGGAACTATTTTAAATCTCAAACTTGTTTACTGTTTGTAATAAAATAATCAAATTCGTATTCAGAACAATTATGAGGAACTTCTATTTTAACTTATTACTGGACTGTTTTATCTCGACGTATATTTTGCATAAAATCCTGAATATTTCAAAGGAATAAAATAATTAAATCTGGAGTTTCGGTAATACGCAGGTCATTAGGACGCGCATGCCACATTCCAAGAATACGTTACATCAATCTATATAATTAATCAAATTGTCGAGGAAATAGTAGTTACATGAAACACCACTCACGTGGTGAAATGAAACCTCGCCAATTTATTCGTGTCCTAAAATCTAGTTCGTTCCATTAACCCTTTCTTTCCAGACTGTAGAAATAGAACTGCACAATCATTCCTTAAGCATTAATACTTTTAAAAATATGCTCGGGCTTTCAACATTTATATTTATCATTAGTACATTATTAGATTATTCGTGAGTTCTATTACTACGTCTCGAACTTAAATGTCTCTCCAGAAATATATTTTATAAACTTATGCTACACTCCTGTCTGACGTTTGGTTATACGTTGCTATTTCATTTCGAGCTGATTAGCATAAATGCCTTAATCAGTCCAGCGTTAAGTAAAAACATTTCGAAACTTCTTGAATTTCGTCCTTGCGTTTCACAGAACTCCGAGGGAAACTGGAGAGAACTGTCTAAATAAAAACAGCGAACACACAGAGAAGTGGCATTTTATCAAAGCACAGGTGTCTCGATGTGACACTTTCTTAAAAGAAAGATCATTGGCCGAGGTATTTCTTCTCGAGAAGGATCACGGCAACCTTATCCTGGCGAGGATGAAAGGACGAGAAAGAGGGAGAAAGTGGGATCGCCGTGAAGGGAGGCGAGGTGACGGAAAGAAAATGGTCGGTGTCCGTTCTTTAACTAGCCGCGGAAAAACGAAGGGGTTTGTTTTCTTTCCTCTCGGGCGCGTTTAATTTAGCTGCCGAGCGAAAATCGAGCAAGTCACGGTAGACCGGCAGACGAATAGATAGCGCACTTACAAAGAGATAAGTGGCGGCACTGCTGGGTTCTTGTTTGCTAATTTAGAAGAGCCTCTAGGATCATCTGTTGCAGAGGCTGTTGCGGTGCGGAGTGATCGTTAATGGTGTTAGTCCGTTACATCTACCTCTACGCTGTGTTCAATAAACCTGCACATTTATACACCGTGTCTCACGGCTAATAAATCGGTTCAATGAATATTTGAAATATAATACATACTTAATTTACGCGAAACTTTGCACACCGTTAAAAACGAATTAGTAAAATATTCTAGTATATAGAGAAAATTGATACTGCATCAATTGAATGGTACCACTTTTGATAAAATTTCTATCAGCCTTTCTACAAGTTAATCATTCATGAGTAATGAATTGGGGAACTCGTAACTGAAAATGTAGAGATCATAAAAATGCAGAGGAAATGTAACGCGAGTATATGGATTTTCGTGAAAAATCTCTCAGTGCCTCGTCACGAGGCTGTTAGAAGTTGATTCGTAAAAATTCAAATACTCTCTTTTAATGAAAAACGTTTTATACGCGAAATTTTTTTCGAGCATCACCCCTCAAAGGCTTACGTACAACTGCCGTCCGCTGCGACTCCTAAAAAGGCGAAATCACTGAGTTAATTGATTTCAACTAAAATTTGAAGCATTGAATTAACCATCAAAGTAATGTTTGAAACCTGACCTTTCCAATGTGTTTAAAATGTAATCGATTTAAATGCTATTCGATGTTCACTTTGCGCATAAATTCAAATTCACTTTGGCGATTTAACTGAATGATCTTAACTGGCTTAAATAAAAATGTGATACTAACACGGACTAAACCATTCTTCAAAGAATTTTCGTATACATTTCTAGAAATTTATTCAATACTTGAATCTAATAAAGAGCGAGCGAAATTTCCTTTTACGCAGAGTTTTATTTGTAACGTTCTTCACAACTTATGCGATAAAAATCTTGTTTATAATTAAAAATAGCCAACAGAAATATTCTGAATATACTTTTAATTTTCCCTAATTTCATATTAGTTTTGAACTTAATAAATCTCACTGCCAAGAATTAACTAAATACAAACGGAGCATCGGATGCAGGTTGTAGAAAAACAGTTATTTTAAAAATCTAGGTCGCGTATAGGCAGTACCATTTACACAGCCCACCCCAAGCACACGTCTTTTCTTGTTTCTTCTTCGTTTCTCCCGTTCTCTAACTCCCTCGCTCTGTTTGCACGCTCGCAAAGTAATCGATCATCGATGCTTGCAAGGAATTTTCCATAATACCTACTAGCATTGTCATCGCTTTAAGCTCGAATAATAAATACCGCAGAATCAACACCAGGCTCGTCTTTACGATTCGTCAATTGAATTTAAGAGAAAGTTCAAGCCCTGTTAACTGGTGTCTTAATTACAACATGAGCTTATTCTTTTCTATATCATAGAAATAATTAAAGATAAACTTAGACTTCATACAAGTAACAATTCGTACAGGCAAGATGATCATTCTTAAAAGAGGAACGATAATGTCTACGTTTGCAAACGCGGTTCGTGGAACCGCATTGAGCAGTGTGTCAAGGGAACGTCTTCATCCTCGCACTATCTACTTGTCGATTATCAGCCAGGAGACTTGATTGTGCCCACGACGCTGGGTAAATCGTAATATCAGCATAATGCTCAGATCCAACCACTCAACCATTTCGAATCTATATATACACCGGCTAAGTCTCGTAGCAATTATGTTCGTTTTGTATAGTATATGCGGTTACATCAAACGTCGCTTCGAGAGCATCGTACCAATTTAGATGAACCATTACGGACCATTAATAGGAATTATATTAAGAAGTTCTTACGTTCAGTTGAGGCTTAAGACATGAATAAACATGGAACATGAATGTTCCATCCGTCTACCACTTCAACCTTCGGAACTTTCAGTGAATTGTAATTTGATCTATTTCTGAAATTGTCTAGACCAGGGCTTCTTAAACTTTTGTCATTCACGACCCCATTTATGATTGCGAGTTTCTTGACGACCCCATACAAATATAAAAGAAAAATAAATTAATATTTTTTGATGATTTATTTATTAGGTAACAATATACATATACATATGAACGCATGCGACCATACTATGCGACCGCAGAATTTTGCTACGCGACCCCATTTGGGGTCGCGACCCATAGTTTAAGAAGCCCTGGTCTAGACAATTCGAGTCAAGCTTATTATTTTTATATTCTTTATGTATGAATGAATAATAGCATTTGTTTGATATAAAAACAAATTAAATTCGGGGTAGAAGCGAACGATGTATGATACGATTTATTGACAGATATTGGGTTTAATTGATAAAGCAGATTTGAGTCGTATTTTATTGGTTCTGCAAGATTGATCGTTATCAGGATAAGTCACCATCTAAAAGTGAAATGACAACATCGAAGTAAACCTTCTCAAAATATTTGAATACAATGCATCGTCATCATAGAAGCCGAAGTACAATATTGATTCCATCGTTTCCACTATGGGCAAAATCCATTTGGTTTCTCCAGGCTGGAGCATATTTCACTGCAGGCACCGCAAATAGATCTGTGATACCTTCGATAACGGCAAAAAAAGAGGTAAAGGGAAACAACGGGAAAACCCGTGTCCCCCTAAAAAAAAAAGCCGAGAGAAAGGAAACGCGCTGTTACGATTTCGTTTCAATTTTTTCGAAAAAGCTGAAGTAATATCTCTTGCATCTGTTGTGCGCGCTCCCGAACGAAACGGTTAATCGATAGAACAGTCGATTGAATCGGACGCGTTTGCTCGATAAACCGAATGCGCTCCGGATAAAAGTCACGGCTCCCCCGGATAAAACTTAGCGACGTTCTTCATTACGAATCGGCGAAACTTCGTCTCGATTTGCGGACTTTTCCTCGCGGTCTGTTCACAAGTGAACTTCGCCAGCGTCTTACTTTAATTGTTATAGTATAGCAGCCGCATGTTTCTTGTCCCGGACATAACAATTTACCGCGTAATATCCGAACTCTTTGAAGCCGCGTTTGCGGATATGACGTGCAAATTACGTTGAACCGCAACCGCGTTACGCTCACTGTACTTCATATAATAATTTGCAAAAACTCCGCCGTGTTATTTCGTCTTTAAAGAATTAACGTTGGTTGTGAAGTGTAAATGAACGAGAGCGATATGCAAAAAATGTATATAGTAGTAAAAAATCCTAATTTCTGGTTGAGTAATTAATTCGTAAAAGATTTGATACGGGAAATCTGTATAGAAAGTATAAAAACATATTTCACTGCAATAAGATTTTCGCCAAGTATTACTTCTTGCTTCCAACTTATTTTCCCACGAGAAATTACCTTACTCTTAGCTATACTATTTATTGCGGAGCACTCTGTGCGTATCGGTGAGCAACGGTACATCACAAACAAGGTAAAAGGAAAAAGAATGTCCGGTACTACTGTAAATAAATTATAAAGTTGAAAATCTCATTGCGTTTAATGAGAAAGTAGGTACGAAGTGGTAATTTCCTGAAGTTGTCAAGAAAAGGAATGAAACTACGGACAAACCGTACAATGTCTTTGCCAAGCGAGGCCGAAGAATTCATTTTCACGATTACGTCCCACGCGTATTCCCGGCTTGACATCCATTTATAGGGAACCCATCGTTTCTCCGTGCAAAAATTGTCCCGCGAAATTTCTATATACCACCCCAGGGGCCGATATATTCTCCCCGCTGTACTGGATTGCATGCCACTCGCCAAACCTCTTCATCCGTCATCCGAAAACTGTTTTTTAACTTGAGAATCCGAAGGTGACGTACCTTGCGCACGAACGAGAACAATAATATCAGAAACAATAGAATCTCGCAAATAGGAAATGCATCAGTCGAGTACAAATAAAATTGTATGCTGTGAAGAGCATTAAATCAGGTGAATCGATGTTACGTATCGTTTTAAGGATGTATTGGCTATACAGTCAATCCCAAAAGTTTATGCACTTTAGAAACGCATTTTTTAAAAAGAAATCAGACGTCGGAAGAACATTGCTAATAATAAACAACAAAAAAAAATTTTCGATTTTTCCAAGGGGTACCCCTTCAATTTCTTCCAAATTTTCGTTTTTGGCCAATAACTCCCAAACCGTTGGACATACGGAAAAATTGCATCAGATCTTTCTTGTAGAGGACGACGAGATCTACAATTTCCATGTAAAAATGTTTTGCTAGCGTC
>NW_017162322.1:1546977-1652745 GCF_001652005.2 Ceratina calcarata | reverse complement strand
GCTATTTATTATTAGCATTATTCTTCCGACGTCTGATTTCTTTTTAATTATAGGAAATGCGTTTTTCTAAGGTACATAAACTTTTGGGATTGACTGTATAGCCAATACATCCTTAAGTAGAATGAAATTGATTCTACCGATACACGCAGTGTTAAGGCGAACTATAAGTCTCGCAATTTCCGCTGCGCTTCAGATAATCCACTCTTTCCACCTTCGGCGCATCAGACTATATAATGTGCATTCTGGAGAGCTCGAAGTTGATCTTCAGCGTTGTAAGACGTAAGCCAACAACCGTTAATCAGCTAAACCAATTGCTAATACTAATCTGTTCTTACAAAACTCTGGTCGATGATCGTTACTTCATTAACCACTGCACATAGCACGTGCCCTAATCTAGGTCCCCGATAATAGTTCGAGCGAAGGCGAAGCTCGGTGGCTTTGTTCCGCACGCGTGGGAAGCGAATTGTGTATACTCACAGGGCTGGCTAGGAGTGCGGCGGCGGCGGAACAGGGAGGCAGACGGGGAGGCGCGACCAAGTGAAGCCCCGTAAATCGTGCTCTATGTAACGATCGGGCATAGTAATGAGGACAAATGAAGTGGCTGAATTATACGCGAATGTCCCTATGGGAAACAGGTACCCGCTGCTCATGAGTTATTCATGGGAGTCTATCATAGCCACTCCATCCAGATTGCGAGATTAATCGAGCGCGCGTACTCCTTCGCTCGTCCATCCCGCCTCCTGCCCGTCACCGTCTCCTCTTCACCTTTTCCTTGGCCCCCGTCCCATCGCCCTGCTCTAACACCTCGTCGGCCTCCGAGTCACCAACTTTCGTCCAACAAACGAGGTTCTTTTTTCTCTCGCGCGACCATCACGGACCGTCCAACTCGAGCATGTAATTTCATTCTAAGATCCTATTGACACGGCCATCGGGTCAGCCTGACGGCGGCGGCCCCGACCCGTTTTAGAAACGAATTGGATGTCCCGTTCAACGAACTCCGCTTTTCTGATTAAGAATTATTGTGAGGAAATTGCGGGGTCGTGGCTTCCTCGATCGGAAATCGATCGGTTTCGAATTATACCAAGTTTTATTTATGTCTCATAAAAATCGAAAGAATAATTCATAGAACTGAGATTACATCTACTTTGTCTGACAACTTCATGTGTACAAAGAAGCTAGTATCTGCGTGCGTACAGCAATCTACTTAGTGCTGATTGGTAATGTATTGCAACTACGTTGTCGTGACTAATACGTCTTAGGTGAACGTAGCGCGTAATCGGCTAAGGATGACTGCATCAAGGAACCGATCTCTATACGGAATAGTGGATGTGTACTAATGATACTGGGTTTAATTGAAATGATCGTGGTCATTCATATTGAAGCCATTTAGATTTCCGCACGCGTGGGAAGCGAATTGTGTATACTCACAGGGCTGGCTAGGAGTGCGGCGGCGGCGGAACAGGGAGGCAGACGGGGAGGCGCGACCAAGTGAAGCCCCGTAAATCGTGCTCTATGTAACGATCGGGCATAGTAATGAGGACAAATGAAGTGGCTGAATTATACGCGAATGTCCCTATGGGAAACAGGTACCCGCTGCTCATGAGTTATTCATGGGAGTCTATCATAGCCACTCCATCCAGATTGCGAGATTAATCGAGCGCGCGTACTCCTTCGCTCGTCCATCCCGCCTCCTGCCCGTCACCGTCTCCTCTTCACCTTTTCCTTGGCCCCCGTCCCATCGCCCTGCTCTAACACCTCGTCGGCCTCCGAGTCACCAACTTTCGTCCAACAAACGAGGTTCTTTTTTCTCTCGCGCGACCATCACGGACCGTCCAACTCGAGCATGTAATTTCATTCTAAGATCCTATTGACACGGCCATCGGGTCAGCCTGACGGCGGCGGCCCCGACCCGTTTTAGAAACGAATTGGATGTCCCGTTCAACGAACTCCGCTTTTCTGATTAAGAATTATTGTGAGGAAATTGCGGGGTCGTGGCTTCCTCGATCGGAAATCGATCGGTTTCGAATTATACCAAGTTTTATTTATGTCTCATAAAAATCGAAAGAATAATTCATAGAACTGAGATTACATCTACTTTGTCTGACAACTTCATGTGTACAAAGAAGCTAGTATCTGCGTGCGTACAGCAATCTACTTAGTGCTGATTGGTAATGTATTGCAACTACGTTGTCGTGACTAATACGTCTTAGGTGAACGTAGCGCGTAATCGGCTAAGGATGACTGCATCAAGGAACCGATCTCTATACGGAATAGTGGATGTGTACTAATGATACTGGGTTTAATTGAAATGATCGTGGTCATTCATATTGAAGCCATTTAGATGTTCTTTCTGGCAAATTTCAAGTATCATGAATATGAAATACCATCGTAGAACATGAACACCAGATTTAGCAATTATAATACTCACTATGGTGAAATATGAAAGAAACAACGAAATTTTTAATTCAATTAAGAATATATCTGTTGTACTTTCCAAAATAAGCCTATACGTTCTTCTATAATACTAACTCTCTTATTGAAATCGCTTCTAAGTTGAGATCGGAGATTATCCCCTCTCAGATTACCGAAATAATCCTGCGTGATGGTAGATAAATAAAAGAGGATCAAGTATCCTTCCGCTACTTCAGTATTATTGACCTCGAAGAAATGATACATGTTAATAAAAACGTATCTTTACGAGGACATTGGAAACCCTGTCAACTAGTAGAGGAAATCAAAATGAAGAAAATCGCTTTTGATTCATCCCGATATCTTAACCCGTTCTGGAGATATAAACTTCCGAAGTTTAGGTACAGGTTTTGCTGACACAGTGACCCAGTTATGCGTATCAGCTGGCTGTCTACTAGACAATGTCTAGACCGCTTAGTCGGTCGACGTGCGAGAAAGACGACAACAACAGCGTCGAAAAAATTATGGCTGTCTCAGGAATGAGAAGACGGATCGACATGAATCAAACGCAAGTATAAAAAGGAGACTTTCCCGCTTTGAACACAGGAAGTGTCATTTGTTTAAGTTAGGGTTGTCAAACTTTTACGTTCTTTCTGATAACCGGTAGATTATGTCAATTCAGACCATACCGACGTCTCACATGCTAGTTTAAATTGGTTTTAATTTTCGTAACGAGTCAACCATTCCAATCCACTATTCAGTGTTCCCTACAGATCAGTGCCAGAAGCGTATAAGCTCTAACTCGAACCATATGGAATATTGTGTAATCCTTGTACGACTCTATTGTCTCAATACATATACACTAAGCAAATGCTAATACTCAGTACTAGGATATTCTGCTTAGCATTTATTTAATTTAATTGTAAGTCTGTTCAAAATGAAGACATGACATAAAATACATTAATGAATCGAACATGAAGGAATTTAGATAGTACAACACACGTTGGGTTTAAAAATAAATAACGAAGCGCGCAAAAGAAACGTAGAATGAAAACGCTGCTCATTAGCATGACGTTCTAAAAACGATGAAACAAAAATCCGAAAAGCGCATGACAAGGTACTTACATAGATGTGTCAGGTACACGGAATCGGGGACGAATGAAAAGCTGCTTATTATCCATACCGTTAACCGCGGGGAAAAATTTATTTCGCCATCGGGCAAAGCTCTGCCGGCGGACCGACTACCATCCGGCCCCATATGTCTCCCCTAATCTCGACGTTCCTTATACATATTTGTCCCGATTTCTCCGCGAGCAATGTGTGCACGTAATTCCCGTTGACTTATATTTGCCCCGGGAACGTAGAGCAATCTGGTAACAAGCGAATACGTGTATATACAGTAGATATAGGTACGTATAATACGGCCGAAATTGAAGTTGGTCGTGGCATTGCGAGAGAAGTTCGTCTCGGAGCGGCCACCGCGGCGCGGCTCGGATCGATTTAGAGCTTGTTCAATCAAGAGGTAAAGCCTCTTTACCGCGGCGACCGGAAGTACCCGTCGAAGACGATGATATCGACAATGTCTGCGCTCCGACGTTCGACGATAATGGCGGCGGAGCGAAATGATTTGTCCTTGGCCATTATTGCCGCGGAGAGCATCGTCGAGGGCAGGATGGAGCTCGTACGATGTTAAATCGAGTAAAAGCACGGCGTCGAACGTAAAAGGGTTGTTCCATCGCACGTACCCGCGTACGTGGCACGTCGATGCCGGCTGTCAAACGGTGAAATAATAATAGTGAGGGAAAGACGAGGCGATGGAGTAAGGACGAGCGGGTCGCTCGCGTTTCCGGTTCTCTCGACAGCCATTTCTCTCTCACCGTGAAAGGGCTTAAGCAACGCGGCCGAGGACTGCCCGTATACGCGTGTTTTATGGCTGCCCTCGCCTATATAACGTGACGCGCGACACTAAAGCCGAGCTTTTGAATTAGCCGCGCCGTCCCGGCAATTCGTTCCACGACCTTTGAACGTTTTTCTTCCGTGATAGCGGAAATTAACCCGTGCATACCGTCCGCTCTACGTTTAATGCTTGACCAAGGAAATAGTCCTGAATTCGGAATTACTTTAAACGTTTTATAGAAATTTCGGCTTTCATTCGACAATAGCGTCAAACTAGATGTAATTAATTTCTGATGAAACCGATGCAATTAATGTTTAACACATGTACCAAATTTTTGAAATATTTACGATTTGAAATCGTCGTTAATAATGCATCGCGAATTTGATCCCTGCTTTCGTGTCAGCTGGGTTGTTGACGGTTTTTGTTCATAATTCACGAATGGAGCGAATTTTCCAACGAAAAATTTACGCTGAAACGCTATTACATGATTAATAGCACTTAGCGCGCTATTCTTATCGTTCGATATATTCACGGTTTGCCAAAAATACGAATTATTATGCATTTCACAGTGTCTAGCTGCTGGAAATCCATTTAATGGTGGAGTTAGTGGCGCATGGCTCGTTGTGCGTGCATTTTCGTTTTTCTGCCGATTCGAGATGGGAACGTAATTCTGGCCGCTGCCGAGACTGGATGGTAGCCAACAGCTCGAACTATCTGCCATCGCGACACCATCACTTTGTACGTGGAGTGTATATGGGGAGAGAAATCGCCACCATAAACTCTATCGATTCCCGTAATAACTAACGAGAAAAATGTTAACAAGAAACGTCCAAAATAATTGCCCTTCCATATAAAAAGATATAGAATACAATGACGCTTTGATTAGATTCTAGTTTATGATTACCATTTAAATTACTTCTATATACTTTTTAATGTGTCTGCGTGTATTCCTTTTGGACAATATGTAAATGCAAGATAGGTTTCTCATTGTTTGTTCGATATGAACGAGACATTTAGGAAATGAAGAGCCGCGGTAGAACGATGGCGCTTACTCATATGGAGAGCAGAATAGTCCATTCAGAATGAAATCTGCGCTGAAAATAGGGATTTAAAAACAGTTTTAAAGAGAGTATTTATTCGAAAAACGTACGGGCAGATGGGTAGAATATTTTTTGTAAAAATATTTATACTAGTTTTATCAGTATATAAAGCATACAGAGAATTTTTATTTTATTTCGCTCTCATTTGTCTATTTATTAGACCGTTCGTCAACATCCGTAATCCAGATAGATAACAATTTATTGCACGATATGCTAGGCACACAATAGCATAAAATATCGGCAATAATAAATTACCGATCATTTGTGGAGAGGAACTTCGATTTTTTTCGATAAACCGAAATTTCAAGATTTTGCTAAAAACAAAATGTGCGACTTGAATTTGTAAACCCATAAATTGACGTACCGCCGGACGGAACTAGACGAAATGCTTTGTACAAATTTCGAATCGGAGTTCCTCTATCAAAAACCGATGTGCTAGATTGTGTCAGCTTCCAACTAAAGCAAATGTAATATTACTAAAAACCCGAGTCTTTTGATAGAATTTTTTCCCTCGTATTCGCGTTTCACGTGAAAAAATTCACGGTCCACGCACTGGGTACGTATAACGAACAAATAACGATGTAAAAATGCGTGGACGAAAGAGAGGAGAGGATAAAGCGTGGGAATCGTTGGGTAACGGCGTCGACGATGCTCGGAGGGCGGATGCAGCGAAATGCTCTCTTCCTCTGGATCTTGACACAACGGGTCGATCCAGGCATCAATTTTCGTAACGCTCCCCGGTTCGACGAGCGGCGAACGAACGTTTCCGGGTATAACAACATCCGCGGCGGCGCGCTGTGCGGTGTCTACAGATCGCGACACACTACGAACAAGATAGGAATTGGGGAATTTCTTGAACCGGGGCCACTTTGAATACACTTTGCCTAAAACGCTGGAGTTTCATAGATAGATCCGCAGTAAAGCGTTGTTGCCTATACGTTTTCTTCGTGGAAAGTGCATGTAGCGTCGTTGCATTTTGCAGACGATGCGCTTCCCTTTTCCCTGGTCCACGCCGTCGGCCCCAGAAACGAGAACCCGTTTGCCCGTGATGGAATCCACTCGATGGAGGAATCTAAAAAACTATGAAACTTCCAAGGCGTACGGTACGCTCCGTTCGTCTTCGTCATTTGTACTTTCACTTGATTGCTCTCACGAAAATGAAAAGCCTGTTCCTTCAGATGGTATTACCAGTCGCATGATCACTTTCAGAGGAATATTTCTTTTATGTAAACATAAATATAGCGTCTTTCATTTCATTCTCTGTCCCTTGTCAGATTCTTATGCAGTTTAAAAAAAAGTATCCACTCTTCCATTTTTTCGCGAACACTTTATTTTCATTGACTATCACGTCTCATAATTTCCCAGCGTAAAAATACAATTTTCCTACAATTCAGAACGGAGACAATCTTTCACACGATATTTCATATCCAAACAGAAAGTCTCCGCTCGTCACGTATATGGAAACTTATTAAGCCGGACCACGTAACGTTAAAAACGGGCAACGTCGACGAAAGGACTGGTCTAAAGAAATATTAACTCGGTCCCCTTAGAGGAGCTGCATAAGCAGCTTCCACCGAAAAAGGCTTAACGGTTACGGTGCACCGGGCTAGGTAAATCCGCCTTCGCGCTACCTCAATGCGGTCCTCGGTTACGGACCTACGATAAGCAGCCTGGACCACCACGCCGTGAGAATACGAATAATCCGAGTGAACAGTGTTGCGGAGTTATATCTTGTGTGGCTCGTAAATAATGCGATTTTCTCTGCATAGTACGGAACCTATCCGCAACCGGTAGAACTCGAACTATGCCCGTCTCTAAGCGATCATCGTGCCATGCCAGTTTCCGCTTGGACCGTTGCCGTGTTTAGCGGTTAGATTTAATAACCCAACAGTCGGTGGTAAATGCGAATTCTGTTGCTAGATCAAGAAAATAGTAAATTTTTGAGGCGCGGTATCTTTTCTATTTTCAAAACGTGTATTATCTTTCTCATATACGTACGTACGTACGTTTCTCACGTACGTTTCTCATAGAGAGAGAGAGAGAGAGCAAACTCCAACTATTTTATCATTAGAATATGTGTATTGCAATTGGGAAATCGCTTAGTAAATAACGTAAGCATGTCACTTATTGTACGCACGCGTGCAATTTTCCGTTGAAAGAATGGCGAGGAATGGCGTGAGGCGAGGCACGCGTTTCCCGGGGAAGGCATATTCTCGAGTGCTAATAAATTCTATACCTTCCAAGCTTGTATACGACCGGCCGAGTACGGAAACTAGCGTAATTTCAGTCGGGCGGCTTATGAACAAAAGGTAGCTACGGGGATACTACGGGACAGCGGCTGTCGTAATTTGTTATCGGCGAGATACGATATTGCCTTCTTCGCTCACTGTTATTACTCATTTACATGTTCATTAAACTGAATGCAGGTTACACCTGTCATCCAGTTGCGATCTCAATTTCAAGGAATCCTGGATATGTTTTATTTCCCCGCGATTTTATAATAGAATTATCCGAATTATCAAAATTTAATGAAAACAATTTTGGCAAGTGTGATTTCATAATTCAGGATACGAAATCTCACGAAACACTATAATTGTATTAAACACGCGGATGATTTTGAATGAACATTTTTAGAAGCAAATTATTCGATCATCTTTTTTAAATTTACACACATCTGTAAAATCAACATGAGAGTGAAAAGACGTACGGCGAGGTCTCGTGGTGAAACTTAATTGCCCAAGAAAATGGGATATTCATAAGTTGAGAAATGGTGCGTGTAAATTAAAGAAATGAGACGTTCGAGGGTGGTCGTAAATAACGGTGAGAGTGACGAGGAGGGAAAAAGGAGTTCGACGGCGTCTCTATTATCTCCCAGGGACTCACCGGCAGTGTATTTTATTGAGAGAAATCTATTACGATTTAATATAGAAAAGTGGTATCACGCCTACAGGGAACAAATTGATTTCCGTAATTCTCTTGGACCCTTAGGTTCTTGTAAAAACACAACAAAATTAAATAATCGAGAAAACAACCATTTCATATTCACATCTAGCTTAAAAATGAAACTCTACCTTTTAAGTTTGAATACCAAGATTTCACTGAAGCAAAATCAAATTAACAAGCGTCTCGGCTTTTAATCGAGAAAAATGATTAAAGCAACGTAATATCATCCTGTTCTATGTCGAGGGAAGAGGCCTAAGGATAGGAACAGGCACGCTTACGATTCTGAGCATACACGCGACATGGAAGGAGAGAGATCCGGTCCACGGTGGATTCTCGCGCGGTAAACGAATTAGGAGTTGATTTCTCGGCTAGCTAGCCAGCCGTTCGTCCGGTACGAGAGAGCGTAGCCGAGGTTGGCGCCCACGTGCCATCGTTCGGCGACCACTCTGTCGCCTATTTATCGGCTACCAGGACCGGAGCTAAAGGGTTAGGTGTATATAGCCAGCGAAGGGAGATAAAACCAATCACATAGCACTGTACACACAGAAATTTATTGCAGCAGATTATCTGGCCGGGATCCAAATACAAACACATTTCTTCTCGGACGCGAAGATAAGGCGGCCGGAGGAACAGGGATAGAACCGTGCGAGAATCCTCTGTTGCTGAAGGGATGGCAGGAAAGAGGGAACGGGGAGAGAGGACGAGACGCGGAGGAGAACGAGAGAACGGAAAGCTTCGACGATGGGCGCGGGTCGTCGAGCTTTCTATTCACTCCGCCCCCTTTGCTCACCCCCGCCCACACGTTCGGGCTTGTGCGCGTTTGAATCTCGCGGAAGTAGAGGATTTCCAAGGAAAGACGTGCATCGCTTTTTATCGTCAGATAGACCATTTGAACAACAGCCAACATGGAAAACCGAGACCCGACTGTGTACCATCCCCCCCTCTCTTTCTCTCTCTCTCGCTTCAGCCGCTTCCAAATCGGTTTCTCTTCCTTCCCTGTTAGCTCTGTTATCCCTCGTCCCTATCCTCCGATCCCCTTGTTCTCTCTTGTGATCATCCCCGTGGACCACGCGGACGTCGTCGTCGTCGTGTGCGGTAATAGATTTATACCTTTGTGCGCACGGGGAGAGACAGGGGTCGTACACGTGTATCCGGCCACGGAAACCGGCACAGAATGTGCATACGCTTGTCTTAGGAACTAGAATGTGGGGAGAGAGAGAGAGAGAGAGAGAGAGAGAGAGAGAGATTGCGATTTGGGAAAAAGGAGTAACGCGACTGTTAATCCCAGCATTGTTTGCAGCGATACGTTAACGCGTCGGTTCTCCTTCCAGTGTATGCAAATCAAACATCGTATTATAGTGATAATACACTTGCTGTACAATTTACATCTCCTGTCTATTAAACACTGTTAGCAAATAAATTATGTAGTGCTTTAACACAGGGAGATATTTTGAGTGTTTCATGATTTGAAAGGACTTCATAAATAATATAAATAATTCGTGAATCATACATTATTATAATCCTATGAGAATTTTATCAGAAACCGAGAGAAATAGTCTAATTGAAAGGCGAGTATGGAATACAATTAGATTAAGAACTGGTTACTGATTTGAAGATCACGAGATCATAAATGATCACAGAATCAGCTGAGGATTAAGCGTTTAATAAACGCGTTGGATCACGGAGGTCTTTGCAACGTCTTTGGACGTCATTCAGTGGAAATCTAAGGAAATGCAAGCCTTTGTCTTCCATTCAGAAAGCCGTTCGAGGCAAGTAGTAGAATTGGGCGGCGACGGAATCACCTGGATCTCGATGGCAGTGTGAATTTCGACTCGATCGTTAGCGAGAGAGAGAGAGAGAGAGAGAGAGAGAGAGAGAGAGAGAGAGAAAGCAGCCCGTTCATAGAATCCTCGCCACAATGAAGGGAAAGGAGAGAAGCGATATCAATGGTAAGTTTCTCCCCAGGAATCGTTGCTAGACTGTTCGTCTTTAATCGAGGATCGCGAGGAAATCTGGATCGTCTTATTCTCGTCGAATAAACGACTTGACTAGAACGATGGAAAATTCCCTTTTAAAGCGAAACATGTACACCGAAATCGATCTCAGCAATTGGAGATTAAATGAATGAGACACTTTCGCTTCCAATACAAATATATTAAGCCTAATTGCATTTAGATTTATAGTAATTGACATATTCAGTAATGAAATATAATTCGTATTGGACATTGACGAATAAAAGAGAATTGTTGTGCCAATCACAATCTGTTTAGTATTATTTATTCCTTTTCACTATTAATAAGCTTAGCTGCATCATACGTACGTTCCCCTGCCAATTAAGCGTTCAATTGTTACAACCATGTTAAAGCAACTCATATGGAAATGACAGAAAATATCAGACACGCAGTTACACGACATTATTATTACAATTTTGACTCCAATTTGGAATTATATGCGATGGCATCGATGCATTCATTTCCGTGTCGTCGATACTCATTACAGTGGCACAAATATCTATCATTCCGCGTCTGACTATGACTTGTTTACTCGCGTTAAACTGTATTCTCTAATAGCAATAAATTCTCCGGCGTACTTGTCCCTGTAGATCGACTAGCTTTTGATGGACGATAATGTTGGTACATATGTATAACGTACGTTTTCAAACAAAGTTGATGGAGCCCGCATTCATTTGATCGCGTAACAGTTCATTGGACAATTCAGAGAACGCTGTTAATCACTCGTTTGCCGAATGACAATATGTTTAACAACTCCGTCAACACTGCGTTGCGCGTTTACATCGACGCGAGTAAATATACAAAAACTGGATCTAATGAGTTTCACAATTTAATGATCTACTTTTCATAAATACCAATTTTTTCGCGCCACGAAATAAGTGAAGGTTTCCGCACAGTTCGCGAAGGTAGAAATTCGAGATAAAAATGGTTTTACTATATGTGGTTTTTAACCGAATACCTTCTGCGCCGCTCCTCCCTGTCGGACTTATAATTGACTCGTTCCACTGTGGTACGAAACATTCAATCTCGCGCGAATCCTTTAATCGTTCTTAACCAATTAAACCAAAGTTAAAACGAGAAATCCATTTTTATAATTGCTCTACCCGGCACGAAAATTGTTTCATCGACCCGGGCAACGGTTTTCCAATCTGTGTGCCGGTTATTTCGGCGCGCGACGCGTTCATAACCCGGCCGACGGTTTTATTAAACGGGCCGGCGATACCTCGTGAGATTAACGCGAGTTACAGAAGCCGGGCGAGTCTCGCAAGTAATCCAGTCTATACACGTCGATTCCTAACGCTCCATTAGCGGCGATCTCGGGATATAGGTCGGCGTAAGGTGGCGAGAATTCGGGATCGATCAATTCAAAGAGAGGAAGAAAAGAAAACGGATGAGAGAGTCCTGCAGTTTTTCGTGCCGTTTTCCCGCGGCAGAGCGAGAACCGTGTAAATTTCCACCGGCCCGTCGACGTTTCTCATTAATCGCTGATCGATCTTCTTGCCGGGTGATTAACGTTCAGCGGCAAAGGGACCAGCAGCCCAGGCCGGGCGGGGGGTGGTGGCGAAGATGAAGAGAAAACGGCTCCAGAGGAAAAAAACAATCGAGCGGAAAAACAGAGGAAAAAACGACGAGAAAGCGGACCGATTATCAGCCAGACTAGGCGGGGATGGATTCCCAGATTTGTTTAATGGAAAGATAAAGAAACGGATACGGCGAGACAATCTGTACTAGCGCTGGAAACGGGAAACGCAGCTTAAACAGGCATCCTATCGTTGTCGAGGTTTAATATAGCAGTGTTATTTGGTAGGACCGCGCGAGGGCATGTTGTATGCTATGACAACTCGACCGTGGGTGAAAACTGAATTTACATTGGCAGAGAGGCGGACGCGTTGAGGGCATGCTACAACGAGCAGGAACATGTGCGTTATGAGCTCGTACAACGCGGAGAAATGGAGAATTTCGAAAGGTATTTCCGCGGCACGACTCAGCAATCGATAGTCAAGATAAAATAGTGATTCAATAAATATTTGTAGAAAAATCCAGGTTATATGGATTTAAATAAATACTCGATTTTTTTATGATCGATTTATTTCATCGATCCGAACCAATTCACAAGTTTCTGTACTATTGATGGGGATGTGACCCGTGTTAGAAAACGGCAATTCGTCGGGAGTATGAAAGAATGAATTAGCGAAGAGAGAAGGTGCGAATTACCCGACGAAGATTGCTCGGCTCCCGATAATTCACGGTACACGCTCGTGAATTATCGCCGTAACAGCTATCCGTCTTCAACGCGTCACGTAACTATGCGCCGGCAGCCGCGGAGGTATTGGGGCATAAGGAGACACGCGGCATAATTTCCTCCCACTCGGGCATCCGGCGTACACCCGCGCCAGACCTCCCGCCAAAGTCATAATGAATACGCGCGTTGCGGTTGCATAGCTACGTCACGTGTCACGGGGGAAACTTTGAACACTCCTCATCGTGAAACACAGCAGTCACACACGTCACGTTACAACGGGGGTCTTACGCCGCGCCGCTGCTCTAACGACGCCGCTCCACCGACACGACGACTATAACGAACGCGAAGACGAGGAAGAGAAACGTGAAACGACGACGAAGAACCCTCGAGAACCCGAAGCGAAGGACCCCGTCGCTTTTACGCTTGGCGTTTCCGCAGCCAGAAGAAACGGGCTGCGCAATTTAAATTTCGCCACCCGCCTTCTTACCTTACCCCAAAAGAACGTGACGTTTTCTTTCTACTCCGCCGGCCTTGCTCCACCTCCTCTCGCCATCGTTTCTTTATCTCGGGTATGCGCGAAATCTTGATGTGACAGTCATAACCAGCCGCCTGCACCCGGTAACGATCCTTACAAAGAACATGCACGCGTCGTCGGATTTCGTATTTGTCAAAAATTAAATCCTCGGGTTTGTAAGCAAATTTCCTCTCGTACTGGCAAACGAGTGAGTAACCATTAAAATGATAAATTGTTTTAGTAAACAGGAATACTGCCTAAGCAATGATTGTATTTTTTGACCAACATTTTCTTTGTAATAAAATCTTTCAAAAGAATGAACTCATACCATTGTACATATTAAACACTGTACATTTAAATTGTAGAAAAAAATAAATCTGCGTCATTTTTGAAATATTGTCAACTGTATTTTATTTCAACTATGACGTATACCATTACATTCTATACCATCGTTAACGTCAAGTCGAAATGTGTGAATGAATGCTGCATTTAATTTATTCAATGGTTCTAATTAAAAGTAACTAGATAAATAAAAAAAAAGTCGCGATAGAATTAAGTCCCAGTCGCTAATTACAAATATCGATCGTTAATTTATATTTAGTTTCTAATTAAAAGTTAATTAAAAACCGTATTTGATATACATTTAAAAATTGCGGCGCCATTCTCACTTACAGTAAATTTTCAAATTTTTATTAACGACCAACAAAAATACGCATTAATAATAACGATTATAATTTATTAGAAAAAATAATAAAATGCAATCGAGTGAAATAAATTGATTTACTAATTATACCATACGTTCCTTAATGGTTAATTATGACAAGGGTTGCCACAAGTTGTATACCAGTGAATCCCATTAAAACGTGAATTGATACAATGCATTCAGGAACGTCAATTCTGATCGTGGATTAGAATCGAGAGCGTGGTTATGTCACGTTCGAATTTGAGGCGTTGGAATGCTGTACTAGTTGAGGTGTTAAGTCCATGACAGACAGGTAAGGATAGAGATGCGGGATGCGCATTATACCTGAGGCATGTCGGGGGATAGGTGTTAAATTCCTGTTAAGTTTGCGCTAAGGTGCTGAATCTGTGCCAGGTTTGGTTTAGACAAGATATAGCGTCAAATTCATGTTAGACACATTAGCTTGTCAAGATGGCTAATCCCGAATGTAGTCATTAAATTTAAATTAGGAGTTGTCTAGCGGGACTCGATGATCAGATTAGTATGTTTGAACTGGATTGAAGTCTTAGATTCCATTTGAATTACTATTAACGGATCAAAATGTTAGCGTGCAGCTAATGCGGATTAGATCTGTGTTAAATCTATGTAACTTCGGCAAGTAAGTTTTGTGTTAAGCCCTGTAATTCCCACGATAACATGAATCGCGATGTACAATACAGCGATTTCAAAACGAGTCATCATACATTTATCGATCGTTCATCTGCATTTCAAATTTTGAATTGAACTTCTCTTTAATGAAGAAGAAGAATAAAGCCGTGAGTGTCACGGAATTGAATATTAAATTGCACACTAGTGGAAGAAAAGGGGCGAGATTTAATTTTCTCAATTTTTCCGGTAGTACGACCTACTTAATTCGAGGTGAGAATATTATTTTCAGTCGATTGTTCTCGGTGACTATCGAAGCTTAAGACGTTCTTTCAGGGTTGGAGCTCACCCAGGATTTGGAAACGTTCGCGTGTTGCCTTTCGTCCAAGGAACAATAGGCGGCCGCCACGGACGGGTGAAAGCGAGAAACTAACCGAAGAGCATCCGCTTCCGGTGCTACCGATGCTCCCGTCCTTTCATCTCTTCGCTTCGTCTACGTCCCGGCGTGTGTGAGTTATTACGCGTTACCCCTCAATTGCGAGAAAACGGATGATCTGTCCTGCCCTTCCGCCGTCACGAGTAAAACCTTAGCCGGATGAATCAGCGGAGTGCAATAATTTATCCAATGTAATCTACCCATTGTCAGTAATTTCTATTGCCTCCAATAAACTAAGACTTTAATAAATAAACAGCAGCGAGCCAATTATAAAACACGCATCATTTTATATAACTGCTATTAAATGTGTTTACAAGCCTCTATTTCTACTTTACTTTTGGGAAAGATTAAAATAAAAAGTACGCACGCGTTGCAATAAGTATGCAGAAAATATAAATGAAATACATATCATACTAATTTCCATATTTAACAAATTAATGAAATAAACGATCAGATGTCAATGAATTATTAATCGGGGAAGGGCGAACTGAACGAGTTCATTGGAAATTATGAAAAGCGCGGTAATTTAATACTTATCCTATTTGCGGCGATTCGATAAACAACCTTATCAAATATCAAATGTCGAGTTCATTTATATATTATTATAACCTTCGCCACCTTTCTGATGAACTCCGTTAATTTATATTCAATTAACTCGGCCCAAATTGGTCAGTTAAACCGTAAGGATTTTTGAAAGATAATTTGAAGTAGCCGACGTAGGATGAGATACAAAAATCTTCAAATGTTAACAAAGTAAAACAATTTTTTACAATGAACACGGAATACATCAACTCTTCAGCGTCCTTGATTTTCTCGATGAAATCTTGTGCGAATACTATTCTTTTCTAGAAGATAACGTACCTGAACTTTTATCTATAGTTCTCCTTTTCTCTCACACACACAGGAAATAGAAATATTTGTCTTTCGCACACCGGACCCGATCGAACGGCTCCGTTTCCTACGCGATAATTGCACCGATTCGAAAAATCGTTGGCGACGACAAATGAACTGTATCCTGCCACGTTCGACGTTCATTAACGTTTTTCTACCGTGAATTTATCGACCACGTTAACTAAGTTTTCGACTTTTACGCGACCGTCTTCTTCGGCTAAGGAAAAGGAAACTCAAACTTTTAGAACTTAATTAATACTGGATGATATATATCCCCCATAAATCATAACTTATTGGATTTATCGCAAGATCTTGAAACAGCGAACTATTTTTTGGAATAATTCATCCAAACATTGTATGAAATATTAAGTATGCAAAATTGAAGTTTCCTCTCTCTTTGAATCACTAAATTATTTTGTCTAATCATAGTAAATCAAAAGCGTTTGGCCCCTTTCTGATTTTTTGTATATAACTACGTATACTTTGAATGAATGTATATTTGGACGGTCTAATCGATGGTCAGAGTTGATGAACTATCTTGAAGGCGACTCAGTCAGCTGGAATTGCAGTCTGACCAGTCGCGTATCCCACGGCGTATTAGCCGCACGCAAACAATTACTCCGAGGTTTCATCAAAAGTGCAGCCGTGGCATCCAGGGAAAGTAATAGAATACCGTGCAAATGTTTGCCCGGTCACGAATTATCAAGTACAGGGATAGAAATTCGTGAAGTTAATTGAATTTCTTTAATTTCAATATGGATACCTGCCCGAGTAATTAAATTTTGTCAAAACATTCCTTTTTAAGCATGCCCCGCGGTAATATAATTAAAACGAAACTGTTTCATTTTCTTTTTCTATTCATATACGTACTATTCTTTAAATTACTACATTATTACGGTGAGCAATTTACTTATTAATAAGTAATAGTAAAAGTAATTTACGTAATAAGTTCAAAAATGAATATATAATTCAAGGTTCCGAAACGTAAATACATTCGAGTATTACCCCATCATAAGAATTTCATAAAAAAATAAATAAAAGCTTATATCCACTGATGATATATATCCCCCATAAATCATAACTTATTGGATTTATCGCAAGATCTTGAAACAGCGAACTATTTTTTGGAATAATTCATCCAAACATTGTATGAAATATTAAGTATGCAAAATTGAAGTTTCCTCTCTCTTTGAATCACTAAATTATTTTGTCTAATCATAGTAAATCAAAAGCGTTTGGCCCCTTTCTGATTTTTTGTATATAACTACGTATACTTTGAATGAATGTATATTTGGACGGTCTAATCGATGGTCAGAGTTGATGAACTATCTTGAAGGCGACTCAGTCAGCTGGAATTGCAGTCTGACCAGTCGCGTATCCCACGGCGTATTAGCCGCACGCAAACAATTACTCCGAGGTTTCATCAAAAGTGCAGCCGTGGCATCCAGGGAAAGTAATAGAATACCGTGCAAATGTTTGCCCGGTCACGAATTATCAAGTACAGGGATAGAAATTCGTGAAGTTAATTGAATTTCTTTAATTTCAATATGGATACCTGCCCGAGTAATTAAATTTTGTCAAAACATTCCTTTTTAAGCATGCCCCGCGGTAATATAATTAAAACGAAACTGTTTCATTTTCTTTTTCTATTCATATACGTACTATTCTTTAAATTACTACATTATTACGGTGAGCAATTTACTTATTAATAAGTAATAGTAAAAGTAATTTACGTAATAAGTTCAAAAATGAATATATAATTCAAGGTTCCGAAACGTAAATACATTCGAGTATTACCCCATCATAAGAATTTCATAAAAAAATAAATAAAAGCTTATATCCACATAAAAGTTTCTGCAAACCATAAACAGTTTTATCATGCAAATTGCATCATTTAGAGAGATGTTAGACCGAACCATTTACTTGTTCCAACTCTTGAAACTGAAACAGGAGCCAATCAATAAATTAACTCGAGAACTACTGAAACAAAATTTTCTTCACCTATTCACGATCGACTTAAAATATTCTCCAACAAATTCGGCCAAATTTTGAAAACCAGTCAGCACCGAGCTGTTACAATTCCAAAGGATTTATTATGCTCTCCATGTTTAATTAATTTCATTTTACGTTTCCATATCGCGTTAAAAGAACAGAAATTGCACCAATACGTATAAAGTCACACTGTTTACGTTGAATTTCGAAAATATAGCCGACATTATTAATATTCTACTGTCAGCGTTAAAACCTGCATTACGTTTATTTAATTACCGACTTAAACGTTCATATACTCAAATTTGATAACGCTTAGTATTGAGAATATGTATGGAATCGAGTTTTCGCGTTTCTTGGAAGGATTGGGTTGCCGAACATCTCTTAACAGACCCGTCCACGGTGCTCGGGCTCGCGTTCCCATTTGCATAACAGAAGCGCGTGGTATAATGGAAATTGGCCAGCGTTGTATAACACTGCATACCGACCGCCTCGTTTGTATACACCTACAACTGACAACGACGAAAGAGAAAGGAATTTCTTTCATTCGCGTGCTCGCGAATAATTAGCAGGCCTGGCCGTGACGTGAAGTTTGAAACTGCCACTGACTGGCTCCTGCACATTTTATTATTGTTTCTACACGCCGATGCTTATTCTTCGGAACTGAGGGTTGAAAACTACGGAAAAGAGTGATGAGGAACTATTTCAAATGAGATTTTAGAAAGTTTACTAGATCTGATTGGAATCTGATCGTTCCCTTCATTTTGTATGTAAAATAGATTTTCGATATTAAATATTATCCATCAACCTCTTTGACTCTTTTTTAACCCTTATAAAACTAGTGCTCATTAAATTATCTTTGTTGAAGTTGTTGAAAGGTAGAATCCTGAATTACTGAACGTTAAAACTGGTAAGTTAAAACTGAACAAAGTTTCTCTAATATAAAGAGAAGATCTACTCTTGTGGAGTAGAATTCAATGAACTTCATGAAAAGTTAGGCATTGAAATGTAATCTTGACCTTAAGAGTGGACTGAAATACTGTTAAATCTTCTCACTGGCAATACTTTTTTCAAAAAATTTGATCGATAAAACGCGACATTCATTGTGTTTAGAATTACCACCGTGGTTAATGAAATAATACTAATCGTCACGCGGGAACAGGAGTGGTAAAATATGAATCAAGGGGTTCAACTATTTATGCATAGAAGCGCGGCGACATCGGTGGGAAAAGTAATAAATTTCCTCGGGGCAGAAAAGAATTCCGCGCGTTACGTTTCTATGCGTTTCCATTTTAATTACATCCTTCGGCTGTTCTATGCTTGTGACGTCCACTTAATCATGGCTACGCCCCTTTCAATTCCGTTCAGTAATTGACAAAAAATATTAATTAATGAGAACATCCATTTGACGTTAAAATTGTTTTTGTTACATGACGCAAAAGCTGAAATGCAAACGTCGAAGAAGACTGCATGTCAATAGTTGATTTGGTAACGTCGATTGTAAACCGACCATGTCTAAATACGAGGCAAGGAATAAATGAATAAAGGAGGGAGTCAGTATTTGGACTGTTAAAATGAAACATCTAAATATAGAACTGGTATTATAGCCGTAGAATTCAGTGAACCAGTTTTGTTTCAAAATGTTTTCAATGAAAGACAAGTTAATGTTTTTTCTCGCGGCCGTTAAATTACGTATTATCAAAAGTTCTGAAAGGGTTCCGCCTAAATGAACAAATGCGGGCACGTTGATGTATGCAAATCTCGTGCTTAAAAGGAATTAGAACAAATTTTTGCGAGTGATTTTAATTTCGAAATTCGATGCTACCAGGGGAATTTGGATCAGTGAATTTCAATGGGTGACTCTATCGAAACCTTTCGCGGATCATAGTGCCGCTTTTTCACGCTCCCTCGATATCATTCTGTTAAAACGTTAGCAACCGATGCGACCTACATAGTAACTCGCGATGCTCGGCAATGCTGTTTTCCTTTTATTTTCGTTCGTATTATTGCTCATTGTTTCGATGGAGACTGAGAAAAATGATTTCTAAAAATCGCCTACAGCTCGACAAAAAATTCAGATACGTCTCGACTTAATTTAGGACGGGCGACGCTTAACTAATTTTCAGCCATAAAGTAATACAAATTAGTACAAGAATATATATATAAAATACATACTATTTTTTTTTATACATAATGGCACATAATTAAATAATTTATCAGTAATTAACAAGTCATTGTTTTGTTTTACTACTTGGAACGGCAATAATAAATCCCGCTGCAAAATGCCATTAACAATTAGATAAGTTTTAACGGACTATCATCATTTTAAGTCAGTCTTATCACAATTATCACGCGCCGTTACTCCACACTGCGCAGCAAGAGTTTATTATCGCATCCAGGTATTCTACATAGTTTAACAATAGTTTCCTTATCATGTCCTATGAACATAGCAGTGCATCCACATAATGCCATTAAATCTTTTCCTCCCACGCTCTTCTAAATATGAATAAACCAGGTTTACCGCTGAAACATTTTTCTCACGTTACGTTATAATTCTAATCTTAAAAAATTTACGAACAGCCTAACGAATATGTAAGTCACGTCGCCGACATTTTTATTTTCATTCAAATTACCCCGATTACTCAGTGTTAAAAAGAATAAATAAGATAAAGAATATTATTCTCTAAGTGTAACATTAAAACTATAAATTTCCTCGTTGGGAGAGGAGGAAATTCTCAAAGAAAATTTATTCAGGCAACTGCAACGGTGCTTTTAATAATAACTCGACATGTACGTTGTCGCGATCTCGGGGTAGGAATCTTCAGAGGGAGCAAGGAGAAAATTTTGTAACGAGGCAAGAATGTGGAACACAGTGGGGGAGGCGGAGAAAACACTCGCGAGAGGGAAGCCAGTCTATAACTTTGTCCTACAATGGAAGTAGGACTTTCTGCACCGTTGAACGGAAAGGACCTCCGAAAATTGCTACGAATGACGAATAGAATAATGCCACCAGGATTACAAGCTTACAGACATCCGTGTTTTATCAGTAAAAATTCCATTTTTTACATCGCGATTTTACGAAGCTCTCGAAACTCCCGATTAATTTACAGCCAAATACCTGACATTTTATTCATCGTTACACAAATCTATGAAAAATACTGAATATATTCATAGAGAATTTGGAAATCAAGAGTCAAGCGTACTGACAAAAATGATGTTAAAATAAATAAAACTCTGCAGAATTGAGCGTAACTAGAATTAAAAGTGTTTTCCATTAAATACTGATATTCATTAGCGTAACGATAACTGACTGCTTAAACAGTTTTACGCTGGCGATTAATATTTCGCAGCGGATCTGCGTACATTTTCAGATTCATTCGAAACTTTACCAATATAATCATGATAGTCGCGTCTCATTATGGTGCTAATGAAATTTCGAAAGTTTTATGCAACGGGTATAATATATTCAGAAAAGTTTCGCCATGATAAGTTCGTATACTTCCGCGGCGAGTCACTGGTCAGAAGGAAGACTATTGATCTCTATACCATTAAGTTAATTATCGTATTAAATAACGGTAACGTCTCTGCTCAAAGCAGCGGCAAAAACAGAAGGACGGAACACGAATCTCATTTGTAACTTTAATCGGGGCTATTCGTCTACCAAAAAATGTGGCTTTGGCTTGGAACCAAAAAAGCTATAGAGGTAGACATCTTAAGTAACTAGTACCTCGATGTACAAGTTACATTTTCGTACACCGACTACGAAGTGCGCCGACCTAATTTATAAATCACCGTTGGATAATAGAGCAAACGAAGCTTTTATTACATAATTAATAGGATTAAGTTAATGCGATCCACCCTTTGAGTGAAGCGAACCGTTATAAACCTGTACGTTGGACTAATTAATTAATGAGATAATTATTTAATGCATTTAAAGAAATATAAATGTGCAGCTATGAAATTTATCGAGTTTTATTTCAGTGGGAAGAGATCTATTTAAATTAATATAGAAATTTGCTAAGCTTCATGTTTCAACTTCTTAACGCCAGTGACTAGATATGTATGCTTTAAACGTTGGAACTAATTTCCCAACGTACACAAGCGGCTCATAGTTGCCCAGCTTGTTTGTTGTTATTTTGGAATGACCAGTCGCGACGTTGTGACCGTAGAAAAGTTCTTGGCAAAAAGGGAGGCTACGAAACGTCAAAGTTTACCTTGACTCGGAGTTTCAAATGGCCATGTGAAAGATTCAGAGGTAGCTTTTTCCACTCCCGAATATGCATTAAATAATTCTTTACTTAAAACGCAATTTCGATCGGACATCTCTACAGACGAACGAGGAATTTGTTAATTTTTTTACAATGGAACGTGGAACAAACTTTTAAAACAGGAGAAAATATATTATTACCATCGCGGTTAGAAAAAGTAAAAAACGATGAATATTTTAATTATATTATTTCAGCTAAGAAATACGCAGGGAACTGCGCTTAATGCAGTAAAGTGGAACCGTAATTTTCGTTGCAAATGTTTCTTAGCTCCGCGTAAAAAAACTTCGCGATTTTAATCATCTTAGTCATTTTAACGTGAATTCGACGGAATTATTTAGTTTCCAGTCAGGATTCAAAGCGGCAAAACAAGCTGTCAGTTCTGCGAACCGCGCAAATGTCGTTCGGTAAAACGAATCAAATAGTTAAAGCCGTTCGTATTAAGCAACAAAATAAATAATCGTAATATCCAATTCTAGTGGAAAAGTATCTCAAAACAGTAAAACGAGCAACGCACGGTGCAGTTGTTTACATAATTCTAAAAGAGTGTATTCGAATGTACACAATAAATCCTTCCTCGTTCCATTACCGGCTTCTCTAAATTCGTCCATTGTTTAGATATACCCAGTTTCATAGCAGTGCTACGAACAAAAGCATCCTTTTACGAATCCTTCCTCGTGGAATTATGTAACGTACAACCGCTGATGTCGACGACCGAACGCCGAAAATATCGAACCTCGTACATCCTCTATTAGTAACCTCACCATTGTCAAAGACACGAAATTTCTAATTGTTAACGAGACGGATATTTATTAACCTACAAATTGATTTTGGCGAATTGATCATTTACCTTCAGATCGATGCGAATAAGCGGCGAGGACGATCAACGAACTCCAAACGATCAGTTGACACGTAGTTAGCCCCATAGCAGGTGTTTATTCGTCACGAGATCCGTTTTGTTTCAACACTAACACGCGCGACCGGGAAAATGTACACGAGCCGGACTCCAGATGCAGACTGACTTGGCGTGCGAAGTCCTGCAGGAGCAACACGACACGCATGCGTCCTAGCTACCACGTGCCTGTCTGTGTCTCTCTCGGTGTCTTTTCTACTTAAGCGAAGATACCCTCACAATCAACCATGCTATGGTTTAATTTGTTTTAGAATATTATATTTGTACTATTTTACATTGAAATGTTCAGAAATTCTGATTAATTTTAGATGTTTCATATGTTAAGAGAAAAGAATTGTTTCAACGCGATGTAATAGGAGTTGATATATGATTAATTTGGAAACACTAATTTATGATTATAAAACGATTATGTTAACTCAGAAATCCGAGTGTTTTCTCACCTCGAAGAGCACGATTCGGAGCAGGTGAAGTATCAAATATAAAAGAAAGGGACAGAAAAATATAACACCAAGTGACAAAGAAAGAAAGTAGGGAAAATGCGGCGTAACAAATATTCCACGAACCCCGAACCGTTAGTGAAAGATTTACCCGACTTCTCGCGTTTCATATGAATTTTTTCTTTCGATGATTTTTTAATTTCCCTACGGGAAATCGTGTGCGACGAAAAAAGGTAACATGGGTCTTAGGGGTGGACGCGGAGTCAAACGAGAAAACTTTGGGGATTAAGCGCAATCAAGTATCTAGCGATAATTCCCTGCTGAATCGTGTCCCTTTCCTCTGCGAGGAGACCAAAGCTTTAGAAATGGCATTTCAAGTCTTTTCAAATTGTTCAGCGCGTTATCTCGCAACGTCAAAACTGATGAGGGCACAAGCATTATCTGATAAATTAATCGAATCCCCTTCGTCACCGTCAATTGGTTCGCATAATTATTTCAATCATTGTCGTTTGATAAATTATTACTTCGATATCATGTTCTATAAAATAAAAAATGCCTACTTGCAAAAGTAGAATAAATAACGTGCCAGTTGGCTCAACGAGAGATGCTAGTACATTACATATGTACATCGTACATTAGACAAGGTGGTAATGTTCTTGATAGTACATATAGTTGTTCTTTACTACTAAGCACTAACTTCTCACAAAAGAATTATTTGATCGCTAGAGATGTTGTCCTGCCCCGACGAAACTAGGTAATAATGAGGCTAATAATTCGCCCAGGGAAGCCCCTCACGTTCTACGTAATTCACTGGCTTGAGTACAAATGGCTCTCGTAGCTTCTGCACCGTTAATGTTAATATACAACGTGCAGGCACACGTGGAGCATCAGATTTCTAATTCTAATAAATCCCATATGGGGCGTGCCTGGGTAGATTCCAACCATGGGAACACCGGGAAATGGTCCTTATAATTCTTTAATGAACAACCGGCACGTGGACACCGCGAATAAAGGAGACTACACCTCTATAATCATACTATATGTATATGGACCATATCGATTTCATCAAACGTAGTTATCCCGTCTTGTAAACAGAATTTATGATCATCTAACGAGCTTATACAATTGATTTAGGACCACAATTAGAATTCGGTTTTACATTTGACTTTGTATAACTTTAATAGTAGATTCAGCATTCAATATTCGTGTAAACATTTATTTTGAAAAGCTCTGAACAATATAAAATCATTTATTTATTCCAAACATGAACAAACCCAGTTCGTTACAATTCATAATTGATACAACGTCCTGCTTAGTCTTGTGACTCCGGTGCAACGATAAAATGATCAATTTTTTCGAAATTCGTTTTGTCAGGAACACGCAAGCGCGCAGAGAGAATTTCGCGCAGGTTTAGCATCGTGTACCGTCTCACCTTAGCGGCCACAAAGTTCTCCGTTGATTGCGCTTACAAGTGCGCCACTTCCATGCCCTGCTCCGAGCTTGTTCGTTAGGAGTTCCATCTTTCTTCAATTTGCGACGAGTGATGTTTCCCGTCCTCATCCCGGGGCCGTCGTCGGTCCTTTGCTTACATCCAGCGCCGGCTCGGCTCGAGGTGTAGTGCCACTCGTGGCCATGTAGTGCCTCTTCTTCTTTGAAAGCATCAAGGCATTTAGTCGCGGGGCTGAACCGTTCTGAACGGTTAGAGTACGGTAGAGAGTGAGGATCGAGGCTTCTGTGGACTTCTATACAGCGCGCTCGCCGACTCTGTGTGTAATTAACAGAAAGGCACACCGCGTGTTTGCTGCGGCAATATTTAGTCGGAGCCGGGGTATCAATCGGTTCAATACCTGGGTATCGTGTCTTCGTTAGAACCAGGCGATACTTGTCGGAGTTAACTGCGCCCAGTGCTTTGCGTCAATTAAAATGTAATACCGTGCATTATTCAAGTAACATGATAGACACAGAACGTTTTAGGGATTCGCGTTTCGAAGATGCCAGTCTTCTCCAATGCTTAGCGATAATTAACCTGGTTAAAGATTTCTTTGATATCACGTGGAATCGATAACTGCACATCAATTCGTTACTAATTATTTCAATGAACCATAGGATAGTCTCTATACACGTAAATTACTCGAATGGCAAACTGAACAGGAATTTGGAAAATCAATCTGGAAAGTAAATTTAGAAAGTACATTGAAGTTTTGATTCCGGTTGAGAATCAATGGGCTATTCAAATGCCTTTTTGTAAACAGTGGAAACTGGTGAGAAAACAACTGGCTAATGAATCGTAATTCCACGGGCTATAGTAAATCATCTAATTTACAATCGTGATTGAAATTAAGGAAAAGTTATAATTGATGAACGAGAATCGTTTCATTGACTTAAGTGCGAACTGTCCATTGAGGATCAGAATCTAAAATAGTGAAAAGAATCTTAAATCGTCAGAAAGTTTGTTGAACCGACCGTATATTTTGAACGTGGATAATTTCATATTCATGAGGAATACGTATGCATATATTAACGCTTGAACTCGTTCGACAAATAATTGCAAAACCCCTTTAGCTATATTAACTAAACCGAACGTAATTTATAAACAAATTTAATATCGACGATTATAAAGAGAGACGGGAATGAAATGTATCTATCACTGTATGCACTCGGGGGAAAAAATAATCTGAAAAAAATGTTCACGTGTCTAACAGGAGAAACGTATCTGTATATTGGATTCGAAATAATAAATACATGCGTGTCTATCGAATGTTCAATGTTTCATCGGGCGCGGCTTTGTTTACGCGTCAAAACAAACGATCCGACAGATTTATAATCATCTTTTCTCGAGCACGAGCCAGGCATACGCGCACCTGCAGATTCCAATTGCGTGTACGCAAACAACGCGGCGTGTCCCTTCGCTCGACGTCGATCAACGCACGGTAAATAGAGATTCCGCGGAGCCTTTGTCAACGGGGACGCGGACATGAAAAAATGCGTCCGCGAGATCTCACGATTTCCGGCGAACGATGGGTCCTCGAGCACGGATTCACTTACGCGTGGACAGGAGAAACGAGCCAAGATTAGATCAAAGGGTTTCTGAGGACTTTGTCCTCTGAACTAGTATCAGTCTCCTTATATTCCAGACCCATGACTGTGTATGTAACTGAATAATCTCTGAGATTCACAGTTAAATTCATTGCTAAATGCGATAATGGCATAAATTTGGAATATGGTAGCTCAGTAAACCGAACTATTTAAAACAAGCCATTGACTTTGTCAAAGAATGACTGATAGATGCTAATTAAAATGATTTTATATTATAGAAATAATTACATCATTGCATAATGCATAATTTAAAATACAAAATTCTTATTTATGCTTCAAATATTTATTATAACTCAACTTTTAAGTCATACCTAAAAGATTAGTGCAAACCGAACTATATTACTTTCATGTTTGTTATGAATATTTTAATTATAATTATCTGGTTACATTAGTTTTCATGGATCGTTTCCCGTGTCCAATTGTCTCTGTTCGATTAGGTTTTAAAGACGCATTCATTGATAAATTGAACTCAAATAAGCTATCTGTATGTGCGGATACGATAGCGCGGGAGGAGAGGAGCCAGATTTCATTCGCTCGTAGCGCCGATGTCCAAACAGGCTACACCGCCAACGTGTTTAAATTACCCCTTTGCCTTTGATAGTGCTATCAGTCAATTCGCTGCATCAGCTGTCGAATAGAATCAACAAAATTCCCGAAACTTTTCCAAAGTTCAGAATTAACAGTTTGTTCCTTGAAGCGAAAACTACGAATATAAAACATTTCGAAAAATCACATAAAATCAGTGCTATTTAGAATAGGATGTTTTATGTAAAAATAGATATATATATATATATATATATATATATATATATATATATAATACATGCAGCTAATTTATTTAAACAGTAGTAATCGTTCACGTGTACTCGAGCGTTTCAGACCCAATGGATTACACGATGTATCGAGGAAACAAATTATTTCTTCTGCAGACGAGAGCAAGAAAAGGGAATGAAAAAATAAAAGAGTTGTACATCCTCTGTCGGCTGTCTGTTAAATTGATTGAGTACATTAAAAATTACAACGGTGATAGATGGTGGCCAGCGAAAACGTCCCAACTGCTTTCGTCAAGGACTAGAGAGGCCGTTGCGCCTCGTAGCGTAATCCAAAAGTAACATAACGATCCGTCTTTCTCGGGAAAGCCCGACTGGAACCTGGAGAACAGAGACGTTTTACACGAGCACGGATGTTCCACATAGATGCTCGCATGTAGGGATTAGTGGGACGAGGACGGGGGGGCCACGGAAAGGCCGTTCGTGCGAATTCAAGAAGCTGCCGCGGGAACAACACCCCAGCCCGGGCCCCGGGAACCATCGGCCGTGCCGAACGTCGAGTGGAGCCAGCCAGTGGATCCTCGACAGTATTTCAGTGAAGTATCTAAGAAGTGAAATGAAATGTAGAGGGCCGGAGGCGTGACTCGAACTCGTATGAGTCGCGCCAGATGTTACAATATTTACTGCGAGAAGAGTTTTCTCCTCTATACAGCAATCCCCCGGCCCCACGCTGTTCCTGATAACCCTTCATGTTTCTACCTGGATGCTTGTGACATTTGTACACGCGTATCTGACACGTGCGCGCCCAGTACATACGTTTACACGTGCGATAATATTAATGTCCTGTAATGACAACGACGCGAGCTGCGATGGACCGGAAATAGAGGAACGAAGCTGATTCTTCTGAATGTGGATAAATTAGCTTAGAAAACGAAGCGGCGTTCTTCCGTCCAAGGATTTTAATCACCTCGGAGGAATAGACACGTTAATTACCTCTTCGATCATGAACACCGGATGTATAGCATCAGTCTTGATAACGTTGATACATCGACTAGATTTCGTTTGAAATTATGTTGTCCAGATTACTTTCCCTGATCGCATTTGTCACGAAGCGAGACGAATGTAAATGGTCACAGACTGTCGTAGTTAATTTCGATTCAAGCGACGTTCTGTTATACTATTTCACGACTCTGGTACGTTTTCAATTCAACAAAAAGTACTTTTACACTGGAACGAGGTAATATCTTCGGGTGAAGTAATATTTCAGAGGAAAATTCCGAATCGGTACGTGGAATGGTAGGTTTTTGTCATTTATCAGACTCAAATTCTAATTTCGTTCGTGCAAAGTTCCCACGTACAATTATTAATCTCGCAGTAATTTCGTATAAAAAGTAGTTACGATAAGAATTTCTCGAACTGATGACTCGCCAATAAGACTCGTTCCTAATAACGTTTCGAATGAATTTCCACGAGGAAGATTTCCCAGCGATGTGACAGGAAGCGTTGTGTTATCCTTCGAGCGATCCGCGCTGATCAAATCGTTCCGACGCGACGCGAAAGTAGGTTAATTGACTAATATAGATCGCAGAGAGGGATGTACCAACCCGTTCCCGTGGGATGTCTCGTGCCTTCGCAGGGACTCCCTCTTTCATTTCGCACATCGCCTCCGGATAACGCGACGTCGCATTAATGTGTAATTGGTGGCGAGCTGGCAAGGTGACACGATACCAGCCCACGCCAAGAGGGAGGCCAGCCAGTCCGGAGTCGTGTGATGTAGTGGCGGCGAGCCTGCCGCTAGCATAGACATTTTACCCGTGGAAGACGCATGGTCCTTGCTAATATGACGTTTGAAATATGGCGCAACGCGCGTTCGAAGGTGCGAGACCGGAGAGGTGCTTGGCGAAGAAAAGAGCTGGAATTGAACACGTTGAAGCCGAGGAGAGGCCAGACCGGCAAAACGAAACGCGGAAAGAAAGCGGAACGGCAAAAAGTTAGGCTTCGTTTTTACGCCGGGAGAAAGCAGCCGCGAGTCGGGAACAAATTCACCGTCTTTATATGATTTCTTGCTCGGTATTTCGTTGCCGTCTCTTCCGAAATATAACGCATTTATGATAAAAGGTATTTTATAATGTTACGTAGCAGACGACTCTATCCTGCGTTTATCGATAGGTACTATCACATTATTTTATCATTACTCCATTGTACCAACTTTTACGACTAACAGTCTTCGAACCGAGGAACTCGATCAATCGGATTCATTTATCCCAGCGAGTAAATAAAATTCCAGTTATAAAACTACTGAAAGTTTAACCGTAAACCATTGATTGCCTTGTATATTGAATTACGCGGAACTTTATTTTCTTCGTCCGGTGGAAAGAATTTCTACGCAAAAGGAATCTTTCCTTCGGCAATCCGGTGAACGGAAACGGAAACGATAAAACGGTATCACAGAAATACCGGACGCACGGTGGAATGTATCGATGAGCTCGATGAGCGAATACGAAATAATCGACTGCATAGCGAGAGGCTACGATGGCTTAGGAAACAGTTTGATCCATGCCCGGGAATGCGCATTCTTGCGATTCCTTAGCAGGACTGCAAACTCTATTCCACGGCGTTTTCCGTTGGCTGAGAAGCGAGGCCCATCCGGATTACGGAACACGAATACGTGGGAGAAGGGTTCCCCGCCGCGCCGGGAAAGCTGGAGTCAAAGCGGGTAAGTCCGTTATAGTGGAGCGAGTCGACTCTACACGCCGCGCCGCCGATTTATTCGAAAATCCATGGAAAGTGGCACGTTTCACCCGTTGTGCGGCGTGTCTAGCCCACCCCTCACGGCGTGCCTCTTCCACCCTCGCGTCTTCTTTCCCCATTCGGCCGCGTCGATTCGACGGGAGTTCGGCATCCTTGCCTACGCGCTCCCGGCCTCTCCGAGTCCCTGTATCCGAGTTTAGGTATTCCTATAGTAAGCCGGAGCCCCGGAGCCAGTTTAGCGTCCTCTCTCGCGCCCCTATCTGATTTCAATGTGGTTCGGTTACGTGCTTCAAATCAAAAACACGAACGTTATTTCTGCACGTGGTCTCCACTTTTCTCGTACTTCCCCCGTCCGAGGCTCTGTCCTCTGCTGCACCACCGTCACCCTCTTTCTTTTTCCACACCTACGGTTTCTCTTCCCTACTGCGATCGTTCCCTGTCATCCCGTAGCTGCCAGAGTTTCCCTGGCTCTCGCGCCTTCGGCCGAGTGCACGCGCGGTGTACCTGTATAGCCCCGTTCCGCTCACACATATAACGCCTTATAAACTTTTATTTTCGAGCGACGAAAGGGGGCAGGAAAGGGACGAACCGAGGGAAAGAGGTGAAAGTTGGGGGTTAGGAAGGAAGGAAGGATGGAAGGAGGACGAAACGATTCAAGCGGGAAGGAGCGTATGTTCTGTCAAGCTGTCGCTGAGAGGGAGCTCGGCTGCCAACTTATGGGACACGTACAATGCGAGCCAAGAATATTGCAGCTCCTGTCGCCCTTTTTACCCCTTTCCGCCCACTTTTCCTTCATCCAGCCGCCTCTCGTCTCGTACCGCTTCGTATCCGCGGCCGTATCTCTCTTGCAAAGTGTCGCGTTCGAAAGGGCGGCCCGCCCCTTCCTCGGATATTGAAATGTATTTAGCAAAAAAGAAGCGCATAAGTACTTGACACGGACAACCGTTTTGTAGGCGGCCCCCGTGCACCAGCCTGGGCTAACTTGTGCCGAACTGTCTGCCCCCGGTGCTTATAATGTTGAAAAACGTATGACGGCTGCCGGTACAGATTGAAAGGAGTAACGGGCCTTCTATTGCCTTCCGGGTCGGCACGGTTTTTCCTTCCCGTCTGCCAGGATCAAGCTTCTTTCAAATAACCTGCAGAACGTATGGAATCCCTGATATTAGGTTGTTACATACGTTCAATTTTGTGTAATACTAATTATTCATTAAAACGTTAATTTATGATCGTTCAATTTTTATTTTTAATGCACCTGTTCGTATTTCAAATGATGTAACCTAATAACAGAATAATTGTTTATTCTATCATTTGTTATAATTACTTTTAAATTGATTTTTACTCGGAACCATTTAATTCAACATTTTCTTAGAAACGGTGTCTCGGTCACGAGATTAACAGTTTCGAGATCCCATAAATCTTCGCGTCTCTGTATCGTATCAGTCAAAGAAGGTAGGGTATCTTTCATAGTGTTGCCTACGTGGAGAATCGGTAGCTAAGTTTCCATCGTCAACTTCAGTCCGCGCAAGTTAAGCCGCATCTTGTCGTCGTCGTCGCCGAAGTACGGATATAAAAAGCAACTCGACGGCAGGATTCCGTGACAAACGATCGCATTGTGGACGCCCGACTTCCTACCGTCTCCCCTCTTTCCCCGATCCTCTCCCCCTCCGGCCCCTCTACCCGATATAAAATCGTTGGGCGCTGCTCAGAGATTTATCTCGACTTCACGCTTTAGTGACCGCGAGCCGGAAAATGCGCAACCCGTTGCTAATTACTAATTAATTTCCAGATTTCGTTTTTCATAAAAAGCACACCTTACAATTTTTTAAATAAAAAGTGAAGATTACGGTAAGTTTTTAATTTATCTACTGACCAGAGTTAAACATGACGTCATTTAGTATATTATTGAATTTAAAAAAAAATTCTGACTCGCACGGTCAGACATGCTAGCGCATACAAGTCAGAATAAAGAATCTGGTTGGTAATCTGTCTTGATCCGGCCGTAATCCAATGGCTTACACTTGTTTCGAAGGTAACACGGCCGAATCTGTGAAACAAATTCCGTCACGGAACGGCATGTAGCGAGTCGAATGGCTAAGCGGCTATAGAAATCGCAGTTCGGTGCCGGGGTGTGCGAACGGACAGGAGGAACATCTCGCCGTTCCTTTTAATCCGAAGATTTAAATCTCACCGGCGTTGGAAGGAGCGCGGAGTAGAAAAGACTGCGTGAGATTCATTGTAAGCTATTCTCACCGGCTGCCTCGTCCGCCGCTGGAGTGATGTACGGCAATGCGTGATTTAAGTGCACAGCGTGTAATGAGAATTGTGTGCACACTTCGAGGAGGCATTCCGCGGCGCGTTCATAATGTCTGCTTCAAACACAGGGAGTTACCTATGATTCCAAGGACGAAAATTCTACTCTACTCTGTGGAATTAATTATAAAATTAATTTATAGAAAACATTTTTAAATAATCTCTATTGAATTTTATTTGGAATCTCAATAAAAATACATGTTTCTTGATAAATAAAAATTCAATTCAAATTAGTCTTACTAATTTATTTTATCATAAAGTAGAAGAGAATTTAGAGATACAGATGGATGTTTGTTTAGGGCCGCACATTTGTTCCAACAATGCTGAATCGTTGATTTGCTAATTCGAATCCCTTGCTCGATAGAGAAATACACGTTCCTCGTAAACAAGCAATTAACTATACCGAGGGGGTGGAAGAAAATGCACTTCGATCAGGTCAGGGTATGAAGCTGTACCGATATCACACCGTGGGTATTGGTGTCTCTCGATACAGAACTGCGCCAGGGGACTGTGGAGAGTAAACTCGATTGTATCTTGTTTGTACGCGCGCCACACTCAGGATCGAAAGCCCGATGAGATTATCAAGCCTATTATCCAGTGGCAATCATTCTTAAAATAGAGTTAAACGCGAACATCTTCCACGTTCTAGGCACGTAGGCGTTTCAAAGCCGTGGACACAACGAAATAGGTTAAAAGTAGTAAGTAGGATGCGAAACTCAATTTATTCATGTTTCACATGAAATATAAAATTGATTCATTTAATTGGTTTCACTGAATTTTACTGCATGATGACACATCTTCCATTCTACTAATAATATAGTAGATAGTGCAGGCAGACAAAATAATTGTGTGAGAATACAATTCCAATGTACGCATCTGTAGAGACATTATGCAAATTGTGCAGTCGGTGATTTAATGACAATTGATGAGAAATGACACGAAATGTTTTAATGTAAATTTATTAAAACAGATTAAAACAGAAATGATAACGTCGTCGCGCGTATAATAATTTTCAACATTTATGTTAACTTCAAACGACAGATTTTCATTCAGCAAGGTGTATGTTCAAATATAATTATATGTAAATGTAGTCGAAATATTTCTATACATAATGTTTATTTCTGTATTAGATGCATCGTCATTAGATTTCATCATTGTGCTCCAACTGTAAATGAGAGTTTGGCAAAAGGTGAGGATCAGAATATTTTTTACCTCTAATTTCTACGAGAGAATTTCTCTATTTTTTTGAACTGAAATCAATTTAAAATACGTTTGTCCAAATAAATTGGAATCGAATTATTTGTTAGTAACTTCCCACGGCTCGTATTTTTCTGCTAACATTGTTGATACAAATTTACAAAAAAAAGAAGACATCAAATACAAGTTTTCCTTATCAATAACGTTTTTTATACGCCCCGTGTTCCTAGGTCGAGCGTGCGTTTGATATGCTCTGATGGATTGAATGAAAATTGATTAGAAGAGGATAAAAAAATACCATTCTGCATCGTTTTTTATTGAACATCCCTCCATACTATTTTACTCTTTTTTTTTCAGATCGTATAGAAGGGAACGATTACACGAAATATGTACATTTAATTTGGAGACCGTAATTTGGTTTCGCAGAAACGTACTTCCACGATTGAAATTGTCAATTTACTGCTATTTCAAAGCCCTATTAGTTCATTTAGTCCTGAACATGAAAAATATCAATTTATATAATAAAACACCAATATTAATAATTTAAATAATACAAATTACATGATTGGAAATTTTGTCTTGTGTTGAAAGTAATACCAATGTACGTGTACATACCTTTATTTTTAGAGTAAAGTAATACAATACTGACTTCGACTTACAAAAGTACATTATTATTTTACGATCACAATTCTGTCATTCTGTTGTGGTAATTAAATTATTCTGTTCCTACATTAATTAAATGAACCAGTCGACTCATAACATAAATACGTAATGAAACAACAGAATCGTATTAAGTATAAAACAGATGACATTGATGTTAGAGTTTATATTATAGATACATTATAAATATTCCATCCATGCAAATAACCCGTTCAATATTAAATTTCTATTACACCTATTACACAATATAATATAATAACCATGTACATACTTAATCATATCACAGATTGACTTACTTTACATATAAGTGAAGAATTTGATTAAATAATCATAGAAAACATATGAAAATATAAAAGGCGTAAGTCTATGATCATCGGACAGACTTATGTTGAATTTATCTGATTTATAATATTTAATTGATGTACATGTAAATTAGTAAAATTAAGAAGATTAAGGAAATGACTGCCTTATGTTATAAAGGGCAAGTTATATTTTGAATTTATCAATCATCAAATCGATCATTCACATTTGGTGGATGGTTTCCGGATGCTTGCTGCCACCTTTGGCGAAAGCTCGGTGCACCGGTAACGACAATACCTTCATTTACATTTACTTGCCATCCACGTCCATACAGTACGGTTTCAACAGCCGTCGATCGAAAACTAGAACGCGACCGATGTTGCAGGGACCTTGCTCGCCTTCTCTGTAGCATCGACGAGTACCCGGCCACAGAATTGTGTTCCCAGGACATTTGGTGGCGAGCTTCACATATTCCACCTGGTCGGGAAGGTAGATGAAGTCGCTATCCACGTACAAGCTCATACCGTTCGTAGGACACGTAAAAGCGCACCAAATCCAGATGCATAGTCCTGCGATCGCCAATAGGAAACGCATCCTTGTTAAAGAATGGTCCAATCGTCCAGAGTTTGAATTCTAAAAAGATAATGTCAACCTCAGTTAAAAAGTTTAAACTTATATAACTACTATTAAGACTTCGCTCGTATTATGAATTCGTAGAATTAATTATAAAGTTATTTATAATCATCTTTGATAAAAATTAAGGGAATGTGTCAAACATGTAAAAGAAAGAATATTTTTGAAAATTCATGTCATGTCTTTTTGACCTCTTAGAGATGATACAGTCTTGAAGATGTTGTCTAACATTTGAAAATGAAAATTGAATTTGTAAGTAATAAAACTTCAAGGATATTCAGAAATCCATAAAAACACATTAATCCTGTTAGGAGTTGATCGAGGCAAAATCTCTTTTTAGTTCATTCTCTACTACGTCATGAAAGCCCCTGAATGAGATCTCAGGCCCTGAGATAGAATCCTGTATGGAGATAGTATCATGAAATTTCTGTTCTCCTTCAAGATGTCCTCGTCAAGAATCGAGGATACTTACTATAAGAGGATATCCTTATTTTTACCATAAAGATTGTGTTCCCGTTTCAGGCTACCAAGGTTTATTACTTAACTGGTTAAATGATTCTTTAGTTGACCTTCCTTTTTTAATTTAAAGTTAAAGTGTAACGCAGGCGAGCGACAGCACTTTCTCTTCGTTTTTACAATGAGATAAACGAAGAAAACCATACAATCGCAGCGCGGAGTCGAGCAATAAAAGGTCACTATTTAAGACACTAGTGCTAATAGATATTTTCATAACAAAAGACTTTCATTGCATGAAATCATATTTCAGAAATTACAGTCTGAATAAATTGAATAAACGTAATTACTCTGCAAATGATAATTTAAATACGGACATTGACTTTCAAAGAGGATTATTTTTAAACACCAATTATATTTATGAAATTCAGCAACAGGAAATCGTGATTTTCATTTTCTCCTCCTTTAATTTATATGTACGAAACACATAATATGGTGATAAATATTTGCTCCGAACAAATTTCGATCACGTGTATAATAACTGGAATATATAAATCCATAGATATTAATCGTAAAGGAAATCATCATGCAAATTTATTCCCCGCCCGATTCGGAACAGTTGTTTGTTAAGGTTAAAAAATAATTAAAAACCGGCGCGCCACGGGTGTATCTTAATTACAGCGAACGTATCGTCGCTTTGCGTATCGCACCCGCGTTTCCAGCTTCCTTCCAGCCGCAAAATTGTAATAACAATTTGCGATCACCGTCGCCATTTTACCCGGGATTAAATTCCCGCCCCGACTTTCAGTTTCGGCTGATAAATTACTGCGTTATAAAGTGAGTTCTGTCATTATCAATCCTGCTGATATGCAAAATAAATTCGATGGACAATTTTCATATGCAAATAAAACTGATGCTATTAAAATGTACAGAATTAAAAAGCTTGTGTCAATGTTTCCTCATAAATCATATATAATCAAATGCTACAGTATATATTTTTTATAATGTGGGACAGACAAGTAAACCTGATAATTAATCGAAATATTAAATGGTGGAAACAATTCGAATTTTTTGCATAAGCAATGCGTAAGCAATTCTTAAAATGAATTCCTAAATTGAATCCCACACCACAGATTTTTCGTGTATCAACTGTTAGAGCAGTGTTAAAGAACATTTTATTAAAAATCTGATTTAACCGGAAAGCTTAATTCCCGAGGATGGCTGGGTGCTTATGTGCTTATAATTGCACAGTCCGTTTACCTCGTCGTTTTCGATTCTATACTTTGCAATAATTCCTATGTTGCAGGAGTCGTCTGGCTCTTTAATTTACTATGAAACCCGGGCCGGGCTCGTTACCGAATGAACGTATTATAATTCAAGTGTGTTTCGAGTTGTATAAATTCAGGAACACAAAGCAACCGCGTGCCGCGTCGCACCACTACGAAAGATTTAATCTTCGTTACGATAGAGTCGTACAATGGATGTTGCCCGGAGTCTCGAGCAGCCCCCCAGAGCTTTTACTCTTTACGGGTCGCTGTAAAAATTTACGTTTCCACGATCCTGTTGCTAAACTCGAGGACTCCACGATTTTATTCTTCTCTTTCTTTTTTTTTGTTCAAACTCCAGTACATCGGAGGACAAAGCGTATCATTTTTATCGCGGGCACGACGAATCGAGGTGTACGCGGGTCTCGTGGCCGAACGCCGGCGTTGCATATCCCAAGCTTTGTTCTGCATGGAAAATTAAGTTGGAACTTCTCCCTGTGCGAGTAACCCCCAGACGAGCCGCGAATTCGTGATAACGAAGAAACAAACGCGCTCCCCATAGTCGGGCACCGCTTTTTCAAAACACTCGACGTAATTTCTACACACGCTCCTTTTCACGGGATAAGTTTACGACCGCGCCGAGAAGTTTGCTCCTTTGTGGTACAAATGGCCAGGAAACGTTTATGCACGTGATAAATCTGACCTCACGTTGAACCTCACAATTTTCCCTCTTGTTCAGCCAATTTAAGAAATTCATTTATTCTTAGTTCGTCAAGAGAACATATAAATAAAATCTTTGCACGATTGAATAGTAACACGTTGCGATCTTAATAAATATTTATTAACGCAGCGTAATGAAATTTTATATCAATCATTCTACCTCGCTTCGTTTTATCGGCTAACGAGGAAATATCATGGGTATAATACGTAATGTGAAAAAGAATGAAAGAACAGGAACATTAATTATTTTCTCTAACACGTCTCACCGTGAATCCCATCGTATCGCTATTCGCGATTGCATAAACTTCGAATGCATGTACGTAGGTAGGAGGATGTTCATAAATTAGTCGCGGATCAAGGAATTAAAATTACCTTCGGTGAAACGAAACGAAACGGGCAACGCCCAACGATCGGCTACCATCTCGTTGTTCATAATACAATAGAAAATAACGCGAACCAAATTCGCGTAAGCCGCGAATAATAATAATTCATCGTGCCTGCCAGCGATCGCCGTTTTCATTCTCTATAGAGCGTAACGCGAATCCGCAACGTTCCATCGATTATATTCCCTAAATAATTCGCAATATCGTCGGTGGACGATTTTTAAATAATTAGAAAGCACCGCATGAAATAACGGATTCGAGATGAAGTAAGTAATAAAACGAAACAACAGTGACGCTGAAAGAATAAGAATATAATGAATATTAATGGGAACGTCAATTGGCTTAATTTATTCTTGAAACACGGCAGTCCTGCTGAATAATTCCAAGTATAAAGTCAGTGTGCGTTGTTGGAGCTAATGTATATGAGACGCGAAATTTTACATAATTCAAATTGAACTTACGCCTAGGCGCAGGGCTTCTAGGCAACGAGATTAACGATTACTTCGGACTCACGTTTGCTCGTTTATTTTCCCTCCTTTCGCACCGGACCTTTGTTACCAGGTTAAAATTCCCGAAGTTGCACTTTCTCACGTAGACCAATCTTGCCTCATCGCATTAATATTGAATTCGGTAATCGCGCTGCACTTGCCAGCACGCGTGAGCGAATTGAGGCACCGTCGGGGACTGAGAAGTCTCGTGTGTCAAAAGTTAATTTTACGGCAATCTCTCCGAGTAGGAATCTCGACTTGGAGGTGGAGAGTGCGACGAAGGAGTAGGAGAAGGTATCGTCTGCCTTCGGACGTGTCGTTAGGCCTTGACGAGGAGACGGGAAGGGGTTAACAAGCAGGTGATCAGCCCGCTGGATAACTGGTCCGATCGTGAGAGGACTACGTTTTCGTACCCGGGATCCCTTCTAGACCTCTCAGGGGAAATGAAAGAACGTATTTATATCTCCGGGATAACGCCGGTCCTGCTCGATAAATAGAATCCTCGGGAATTTATACGATTAACTCCACTGTTTACGCCCGGACGTTGTCTTCAAGAGAGTTCCTCTCGTTTTGCTACTTGGCCAGATCAGTTATCTGCGATTTAAAGACCGGCAGCGAGAAAGCGATTAGTAACTTCCGAACTTCCATCTCGGACATTTTGCTAATGAACGAAACTTTCCTTTGAGGAAGTTACCTCTCGCATGGCGATCATTAGCGTCAAGGCGAAATTCATGTTAAATGATGTACAAGGATGGCAAGCTTCGAATAATTAGATCAAGTGGTTTGCATCTTCTACATAAGCAAATATTTTAATGTCTGTACCGCTTGTACGTTTTTATGAAACGATTTTAAATCAATGGCGTACTTCTCATCTGTTTTCCCACACTGCCTAGAGATGATTCGTTACAATGACTCGTCTATTGGTCGTTTCTGACGTCAAAAACGGTTGCACCGTGTCAGTAAGTGGGAATTTCCGAGGAACGATGCCTCACGCTACAGATGTACGTGCATATGTATAGCGCAGACGCATACGTATTCGATGCTTTTTCTACGGTATTGGAATTGCTATCACGACCACGGCCATATAACGACATTATGAAATTCCGATCGATTCACTGAATCAGAACGCGTCGCGCAATTTAGGGAAGTCATTAGGTAATTCCATATCGTGAACAATATGTCAAATCAGAATGCAGATGAACGCAGTGGCGAATCTATTAGTAATCAATATTGAAAGCAATGTAAATAATTTCTTACTCAACGGTACGCACGAGTCAATAAGAAGTTATTCGAGATTATGTTTACTGATTTAAAACTGAGTCTCATATTTGTCATTTGATCATCTGTCATATTTTATATGTATAATAAATATATTCAATTGTGACAAATTATTTTGAAAGCGATCAATCAAGTAATGCAAATATTGATAACACAGGAATGATAAGGATTACACGGTTCACTGGCCTGACACCTTGAAACCGTGATTAAGTCCATTAAGTAATGTCGCACTGTATTTCACTTCAAGCGGAGGAAAAACTTGATTTACGAGCTGAACGAGGAAACGATGATTCATACATATTTTCATTCGAGTTTAGCATATTCATTCACTTGATATGGCCAATACAATTTCATCATGACAAACAACAACACAATAACTCTATTACGTTTGAAAACGGTACTTTATTCATACGTTATAAAATACTTGAAACGTATAAATTGAAAATGACGTAAGTTGAGTCATTCTCCCATCGGAAATTATTTAATGTTGTTAAAATATTACAGAAGCTCTTTGTACATTTATTTTTAATCGACGATTCAATTTATATTGCGAATAAGTTATACACGAATGAAGGGAAAGTCTGTCGCGGGGAATCACCTCGTGATTCGGAGTTGGAAAAATGATTCAGTTCTCTGAACGATTTCGCGGTATATTTTTCATAGAACGTTGGACGTTTAGTTATTGCACACTGTGGACCACAAAGAAGAATCCCGAGCTCATCAATTGTCTGTCCGGAGCAAATGGAAAATTACTCTCCCGCTTATAGGTTTCCGTGGTTAAGTGGCTACAAAAGTTAAATAGAGGCTGGGATGTTGACGATCGACAGGATTGCGGTCCAGAAAATTGAACGAGACCAGATCAATGTTTCTATTTTATTTTTTTTTTTTTCATCCTATTCGACGTCCATAAACTCCATTTCGTTTAAATGATCCATCCTGTTGGCAATTAAAAGGGAATGAAATTGGATTATTCTAGAATGATACACGTAATACTGTTTTACTTTTTCAATGCGTGGAATACGTAATACGTTCGTCGTACTATTTCATTTGAACTTTTTTGCATCAGCGAGAATACATAGTAAAGAATGTATGCATCGAGTTAATATAAAACTGAACACGAGTGTGGGAATTGAGGGAATAATTTTGTAAATTAACAAGTTAATTGCGGAATTGGCTTGATCTGAAATTTGATTCAACTTCGTATACGCTAATTGTTTATTTAATCAATACTTCTGTTTTCTATTTTACTATGTATTCTATGTACAGGAGTCAGCGGTAAACAGCCGATAATTGCAAATCGAGTCGTTTATGAACGTTTTTCAGTGTTGGACGATGACCACTTTGTAATCAACGCTCGATGCGGATCAGAAGTTAATCACCGTGAGATACTGCTCGTAAGCACTTTAATCGTCGCGAAAATTCAGGAGTTCGCAGTTTTCCCGCTTTTAATTGCGATTTGATTATACCTGCAAAAACTGCTTACAAATTGAACGTTCGAAGCTAGACACGTCAGCCGATAGAAAATTGCCTTCTTAAAACAGTCCATCAACTTATATTAAGACAAATTGTAAAATAAACAGACGTGTAATAATGTGGCCAAATGTAAAATAAATGGACGTGTAATAGGAATTATAACTTTTCACTAAATACAATTTAAATGTTTTCACGAATTCGACGCATATTTTACGCAATTTCATTCATAATTGCACATAGTCGCTGCATGCAATCATCTATAAAATAACACAAGGCATTCAAAGCAATTAACTTATATGATAGCCTTCCTTAAGCAGTTAGCAACATAGGTGTCACAATACGTCATGAGTTTTTATGTGCCAGTCATCCACGTATAAAATGTTTTCTTAAGCTATATTACGTTCGTGAGGAAAAAAATGTATGCATAATCAGTGGGTTCGACACAAATATTGGTTATGCACATCACATCTATGAGCATTCGTAACAGAATTCTTGAATAAATAAACCATTTATGCAATATCGTAAGTAAACATGCATTGCACGATAAACTACGTTGCCTAATATCAGGAATATTCCAGTTTATGATCAGAGCGAATTAAAAATACATTTGGGAATATCCCAGATATCGATTTGAAGGCCAATGAAACCAGCTAAAGAGGAAAGTCGTTTTAATGTTTAATACTACTTGAATTATTCTGATTATTATACGATTAAATGCTTCCACATTGAAAATCGCACGACGGCTATGAATCGTATTCTAAATACTTGATCATTTTCGTTATTATTAATCTTGTACAATTTTCACTTTCAACTGACAACTCCAGTTTCATTAAAATAAGACGGAATCGTCACTTTCGGCGAGGAAGATATTCCACTGAATTCATTAATAGCAGAACTGTTTTTTATGATATCATTTATCTTAATAATCCTTCAGCTTAAGGACGCAATTAATCAGCCATTGAAGTCATGAATAATTCATTCTTTTAGGAAAATGGGGGAACCTCTTCGAAAATATTCAACCGTAACCGATCTTAATTCGTGCCATTCAACCCCGCCATTTAATTCGAGGCCACTTTTATTGGCAGGCGCAAAGCGTTCTCTCCTCTCGCATTGCACTTTCGTTCCGTTTAAGCTGAAATTGATAATAGCTCGGTTCATCGGTCATATCACGTGACTCTACTCTCCCCCCTGGAAGTAACAGGAAATCAGTTGAAGCAGCAAAGAAAGGAGAGCTGCTCATAAGGTTAAAGAAATAAAATCAAATAGGAAACAAAATTGTGAAATATTCTCTGAGGAATTTTTCAAAATACGTGTGACTCTTTTATTTGAGAAAATTAGAAAATAATTCACATATTACGCTGAGACAATGGAGCAAGACAAAACTTGAAACTATCCAAGTATCTAAAGTACGGAAGAGTAGTCAGTGTTCATACTGGCGCTATTCTACCGTACAAGGAATAATATGGTAATGGTAATTCCATGTTGTCTGGTCAAGGGAGCTCGCTCGTACGAGAATCGGCGAAGCCAACGTCGGAATAGCCCAGGGGATCTACGAATAATTCAACGATTTGCGTGATCGCGCAAAAACCGTCCGCAGAACCACGGTGAACGTGAACAAGGGGCGTTGGCGTTACAGCCGATATGAGATTGTTGAGCGCGAGCCAAGAATGGTAATTTTTCCGAAATGGGCACCGCGATGAAAGGATTATTTCGCCGCCGCCGGTGCGCCGCGACGCTCGAGCTAACACGTTCTAACGAAATTCACGAGATTTATTACCCCAATTTTTAGATCGATAAGTTTTTCTCTCAAAATTGTCTAATCCATTATTACCCATTTTTATACGAAGGTATTGTTGCTTATTAATTATTGTGTTCAGAAATGAGGTAAAAGTTGAAGTAAAATTGTACATAAAATATTTCAGTTTCCAAGAATCGATTAATAAATAATAAACATATTATTAATTAGAATAAATAAATTAACAATGCTGATAAAAATAATGTTTGTCTGAAATAATTCAGAAAATATTTCATATAAGATTGTAGTCAGCAATCTCGTCATCCGTCCATCCTTCATCCAAGATCCTGGGGAAAAACGGTAGCACGTTTCGTTACGTTAGTACTTGACAGGATCAGTTTTTTAAGACTCGCAAGCCCTTTCGCTGTATTCTGTTGGAAGACAGCTTTGCATGAAGAACAGTTGGAAAATGAAAAAGGAGGACGATTTGAAGATGATCTGAGAACCTTCCTAGCCAACCCGTTGGTCTCTTCGAATGACACGACTTAAACCACTCTATGACAAAGAAAATATTGCGATTATGTTCTTTTCTCGCAGTCTCCTCTTTCAGTCTTCGTTCCTTTGTAAATATGAAACGTACGAAATTATTTCGGATTAAGTGAGAGGATTTATTGATAGATTTTATGGAATATGATTTAACAGACTGTATTGAATAGTAGCAATCAATGATTAATTACGATTGTCTCATATAAAATTCTTTAAAATGCCAAAATTCTGTATACAAATGATTGCATAACACATATCACTTGAACAATGGACGAATACGTATTGTTTTGAAACGTTTAATTCTTCATATACATGTTTCTATATTTCATGTAAAAAAGGGATGTTGAAAGGAAGGCGGAGGTCGAGCGAGAAAAGAACGCAGTGAGCATGAAATGGCTGGAAGAATTCGTTGAAAGGCACAAATGGAAACCTCAGCCTGATACGGTGAAAGGTAACGACATTCTGGCGAGATGTACCTCGACAATGTGCCCCGATACAATCTATAACGTGTGTGTATACGTTCGATAACGGCGATAAAAGTCGAGCAGCGGCTCAGGAAGACGGTATATGACAGGTATATTCGAACCTCCAATCGTTCCGGTACACCGAAATCTGTGCTATCGAACATTGCCACTCTCGCGTAAGAATATTAATAAATAAGCGAACAGCTCGTTTAATGTTTCAATAAAATTACTTGGATAGTTATATAAAATTCATGTTCGATTAACAATCTGAGCAACGTTATTTATAATGCACAATCATATATTGTGCCATCAATTTTTGTACCCATTCTCTTTAATATTAAATATCGCTTCGAGTAATTCAATGGATTAAATGCATTTAAAATCGAATATCCGAGGGTTTTCGAAAATCGAGAGAAATTAACGAGGAACTACCAATTAGTTTGGCTATGAGGACTGGTCTCTATTAATATCAACCGGCTAGCTAGGGTTAAGCCACAAAACCACGATCAGTGACCTGGAACTATATTTGTCGTGAAGAGTGTTCAAACATGTCTGCACAGAAGTTTCCGCGTTACGGAATTAGTGCGATTCGTGTCGTATGAATGCAACGTGATTATTAATTAATTATATTCTTTGTTATGTTAAACGATGTGAATTTTCATCTGAATAATTTGCGGATTACCGTTCCTATCAATTGTTGCATCGTAATATTTTAATCTCTTTTAATAATGATTATTATATGAGAATAATACAGAAATCCACAGTCTGTTCATTTTCGATGCACATACGTACAATAGATATTGAATTGGATTAAAACTTGTGGTTAATTAATGGCCGAGGAACGGAATTGGATAATCGGTAAAAAGATTCACGTAATTTGTGAAAACGAAAGGCAGCGCGGGAAACAACGGGTTTTTAAGTGTATCTGCAATTTATGCCGCGACTACGATCTCGCAATTTCGCATGACTTTTTCGCTGCTGGTCGATTCCGATAACTGGTTACCAGTATATTTCCCGGCAGCCTGGAACGCAGTACACGGCCGTAAAATCTGAAAACTGTCCCGCTAAAATGTTTGCGCAAGCATTATATGTCGTACCCCGAACGTCCTTTTCCATTTTATTGCGATCAACCGTTTACGCCCCCCCAAGTGCCGCGCAGGTATTTAGGATTTTATCTCAACGCGAAATTTCGAAAGTGCCCCGAGCAAAAACCGAAGGAAATGAAAAACCCTGTGTCCAGTTAAAAAAAAAGAAATTATCAATTCCCATTCCCAGTTTACTATTCGTGACGCAGAATGCGATAGTGAATTGGATCTGTATCAGTGACACGTGTTACTATTGTTTTAGGAACGTCCTAACAGTTTGAAAATCGAGAACTGAGGAAATTAAAACCGAAAGTTCGGCCAGGATCCTTTAGACACGACATTGTCAGAAATTTGAATCGCGAACAAAGACGTTTGCATTACCAAGCAATTTCAGTAGTCCGTAGAATACTAATTTATCCCTCCATTAAAATGAGTTTTTCTCAATGAGCACGACTTTTAAAAAAACCGAGAGCGCGTTGGTAAAAATTTCCACTGGGGAAAAATGAAAGAAACCCGTTTTGCTTTTTTCCCCCATCCGTTCGTCTTTTCATTCGCCAATCTTTTTGCCAGCCACGGAGCCGAAGGCGTATTCGAAATATTTAAATGTTGCCCCTCTCGCCCACCCCATCTCGCCTGCTTCGAATATCCGTCCGGTGCGGCGTATAATTTCTTTCGGCTCGCGCTTTTAGTCAACCCGGGAAGGAGGAAATAAATCAGTTACCAGAAACGGAAGCGGTAAAAGGGGTGTATAATGGTACGCTAAAATCGGTTCCCGTCTTTTTATCGTACGACGGTTCGCGGCCGGTTCTCAAAGAGCACAGGACTTTAAAGTACCTGGCCTAGCCACCTACCGAATCGATTTCTCTCCGGATGGCTCTCGGTGGAAACCACTTGGTTGAATATACATGCTCGCAGGCGGCGTGGCGCGGGGTGCAGCCAACCGATCGACCTCATCCGCATTCTAATCAGCTCTTACTTCACACGGCCAGAAACAGCTTGCCGAACTTTAACTCGTTATCTTGGTCGAATGCCGCGTCCACCTTGGCAGCCGTCGCGCCGGATTCCGTCCGCGGATGTTTTTGAAGCCACCGGGCCAGTTACGAAAAAATACTTATAGCCCTCGAGTCTGGCTCCTGGGCATTTGCATAAACTTGACTCGGACGGAAGGAAAATTTTGCAGATAACGGCGCGAACTTACTGGCTGGACTGGATTCCCTCATTACTTGAACGAAGCGACGGCGTGGCGTTTCGAAACAATAGATTGCAATATTTATACGAGGACCGAATCGGGATCGACGTTATTGCCGCTGTTCTTTGTACGATAGGGAACGCGTGACGAGATATAACTGGGAGAAGGAGGGTGGAAACAATGAACGAGGACGTCACAAAGGGAACCGTTCAGTGCAATTTACTTTTCAGCTTTTAAACCGGCAGTTGTTGCATCCGCTTCATAAATTTCTTCGAGTTTTATCGATATTGCACGAACGACTGGAGTTTTAGCCGAGGTAGCTTGCCAATTTGGAAAATAGGTTTTCCAAGGATGGGCTCTAGGCACAGGCCTCTCCATCGACTGAACTGCTGTTTTACAACGATCGTTCGTCGGATTACTGTTATAAAAAATATACACATAAACTGAATAAATCGTGTTTAATTAGCATTTATTAAACTACATTTATACGATGCATAGTTTCCGACTTCATCAATATTCATTTATAATATTATAGGCTGCTGTGGAGAATGAATCTGTACAAATTGCTTATGATTCGCTCCAGAGAAAATTTGCTAAGCGCGGGGTTACTTTCAACTGTATTTGCGCGCCGTGATCATCGATAATGTTGTGAAACTTCGTCAATTCGACTGACGTTTGGAGTTAACTGCGTTACGCGCGGGTAATAGACTCCGGTCACTAATTCGACGGACTTTGATGAATCTCTATGAAATTAGGAGCGGCTTTGAGAGCTAAGAGTAATTCCGACCGGTTCACCATCTCCTGTGCCGCGTGCAGCGTTGATGGACACCGGAACGAGCCCGGTTCCCTCGAATTCTGAAACTATCCAAAATCAGCTACACCGGCCTGGAATTGCAACGAGACCGAGGGGGGTTGGCGAGACTGCGCGTACAGAGTCGACGAGTCCCATTCGAGTGCTGAAAGGACAACGAGATAGCGTCGTTAACGCCGACGAGCATGCTTTAGCTTCAGCTAGATGCGGTGAAAACGCGCAGCCTGTCCAAACACGGTGCAAATGGCCCGCGAGGTAATGGCGGAGCCGGCTAGTGTTGTGACAACGTTGTATTCACCGTTATGACCCCGCAGTTTATAATCATCACGTGGCCAGTTATCATCATAGGAGCCGGGCTTAACTTCCTAATCCATCGAATTCCTCACTTCTCTTCTTTCCTATTAAATAAATACAATATACGTACAAGTCTGGTAAAATATTGGGTAGTTGGAAAAGTATTGAAAGATTTTTGTCATTTTTTATTAAATGTTCCATTATTCAAAATGAATTTTATTCAAGTATATATTGGCCATTATTATCTATGACCTTTTGCCATCTTTGGGGTAGAGCCATAATCCCATCGAACTTTCCCGGGGCCACTTTTCCGACTACTCAATATTTTCAGATTTCCCAGTTTCAGATTTCGAGAGTTTTAACTATTATATTGCACGAAACATTTTTACTTAGAGATAAAATGGATCTCTGTGAAAATGTATAACTCTGCTGAAAAACTGCAGGACTCCCCCGCATGGGCGATTATCACCGAGTGGCCGTATATCGTGACAATTATGCGGTTGATAAAAGTCTGGATTCGTGCTCCTTGAGTGGCAACGACGCGACGAAGCGAGAACGAGGAGAGCCACGCGCGCAATCGAGCTGAAAATGGAGCAAAGGAGATATCAGTGATCGCGAGATAGAAATGGAGCACGGTGGGTGGGATAACTGCAATACGGATATGCAGGCCTATTTAAATCTTAATAGAAATTGACAAATATAATTGTTAATAAACAAAATGTAACATTGTACAATAATTACAAATGTTGTTTGACTACATTATTCGAGAATGAGCAGTACCAATCAATTTTGCGGTTAGCGTGTTCATGTTATTAGAATAAAATTCATATATCGCGAAAGAAAAATTCTCGCTTGAATGAAGAAAAACCGGATTCAGTTCCTTAACGAATTGTTAAACAGCAGACCGAGACGCATAAATATGAGAGATCGTAAAAATTAAATGTAAATGATCCGCGATTTCCGTATGCGTGCTCGGGAACGGGTTTGGCGACGTCGTAAATCAGTATATCGTGTGGTACGCACGCGCTAGCAAGCAACGTAACAGTCTAGTAATGCATTCGCATGCAATGCGTATTTGCTCGGGGGCCCCGGGTAATGTATTCAGAGGGATGTAACGTATCGATGTCGAAATCTTCGTACGAAATGTCTCCCCCGTTCAGAGTCGCGTCTCCCTGCCGAAAAATAACTGTGTCGTTGCCACGGACCGGAGCCAGAGAGAAAGGAGGGCCGTTTGGGGAAACCGGGGAATGGGAAATGAAACTACGTGGCGGGGAATTCGCCAGTTTCGGGGAAGCCGCAAGCAAAAGGACTGGCGTACGGAGGAATAGAAATGGGAATTTAGTTCAATCGAAAGGATTCTTATTAATAACGGGTTCCGCGAGCGGCGATCGCGGACGCCGGGATCGAAAATTGCCCGGGACCGGAACGCTGAGCATGCATTTAATTCGTTATTAAAATAATATATGAGCAAGCATAGTAAATTTCGGCCTGTTCTCCACGTTAGCTTCCCGCGAAAGTTCGCTGCGAATTTTCGAGGCCAATTCACCTGCGACGTGTCCGCTAGTGCACCACTGCCTCTTTATTAAATATCAAACTTTGATCCATTCATTTCGTACAACTCTTTGTCCCTTTGGTGGTTTCGAAATGATATCGATGAAACGCTTCACTTATTTTTGTTTTCAAAATGAATCCGACTTATATCTATGAACACACTTCGTAAACTGAATGATTCGTTTTGCTTCACGTTTGCCACATTTGTTGGTCGAAATTATTCAGAATGTTTGCATGCAATATGTTCAATCTGATTACCAATTTCAGTCCATTTAGGCGACATTCATAAAATACTGATTCAATGAGGAGCTTTACATACTAACTGATACGATACGTTGTGGAATACTGCAAATTGGAAGGACCGTCAAAGCGAAATTTCCTATTTATGTTCCCTATAAACGAACTGGTCGTTCACAAAATTGACATAGTTGATATTTGCATCTAATTATACAGTCCCGAGACTCCTGCTTCAAGAACAACAAAAATCGCAAAAGTGTAAAAATATTTCTATTATTTAAAGCTGCTATTTATTATCTTAATCGGATTTTGTATTTTGATCGCCGCGCAGCCAATATTTTTGTCGCGCCGTCGATCGTCTTCGGAAATCCGGAAAATATGATAACAATATTCAAAAATAATACGGTCGCCGGCGCGCGATACGACGTATGTTCGCCGCGGAAAAAAGTCCGCCGCGAAACGCGAAGGAAACGCGTACCAGTTTGTTTTTTCCCATAGACCGCGCCAATATGAAAAAAGGGAAGCGTGGGGTTAGTCCGGCAGTGGAAATACATAACTGCATCCGTTGAATATTCCCAGACACGAGAGCCGCCGAACCTGCACGTGCCTGGATCCGCACAACTTCCCAGATACATACACAGAATGCGCACTAATATATGTGCCGCACACCGACGCGCGAACACACGTACATTCATACGTACGTACATACATACATACATACATATATATCCATGAGCTCTTCGGAAAAGGGACAGCGCGCGGCTGTTTAAATTACTAAACTTTAAACTTTCACTCACGTATGCAAACTAATGCAAACTGGAGGCTTGTGGAAGGAACTGCAAACAGCTCACTCGGGAGTCCCTGCTACCTACCTAGCATCCGCCGCTCCCAGGACGGGTCTCTCGACACCCTCCAGCCTCTAGAAACCAGCCTCCCGCGTCTCTCACCGCCTTCAGCCTCTTCAGCTATCGCTCCTCCGTCCCAACGGAGCTACCACTATCTACAGAGTGTTCCGATATTAATGTATACGCGCGCTTTAAATATTAATATTGGAAACGAAGAAAGGGTAAGAAGTGGCACCCTTCTGTTTACTCGAACCTTTTGCAACGGGTTTGACGAGTGGAACCTAAAATGAAAAAAAGAATATGGAATATTAGTCTTTATTACGTGCAATGTTAACCCACACTCATCTTTCGCATTTTCCGTAGGCACGTTGGCTCGTTCATGTTGTGCCCTTTCTTTTTCTATTTGGCTTTCAAAGAGGTTGGAAAAATTCAAGTCTGTGCTTTAAGTTGAGAATTGAAAATAAAAATGTTATGAATTAAATTAAGAAAAATCAAGATTCGGGAGTTAAAATTTAAAGCAATTAAAATTATTCAATTTATTTTAGCTAAAAATTGAACCCTCGTTACCCAAAGTATTGTTTTATATTCATCTACGACGAACTTGCATTTCCTTTTCGTTCTTGTGAAAATTTGAGGTGATAGAAAGTACATGCATAATCTTGAACATACTCTATATATTGGGTGTCCCAATTCTGCTGACATCATAACCGTCGCCGTCTTCCAAGATTCCTCGGGTCCGCCATCGGTGCGGCGCCAACCTTGCGAGTGTTTTCGCTTAAACCGAATGAAGAGACCGGGTAAAGCACGTCATTAAGAACGCGAAGTGGTATTCATTCCAGCGCCCGGAGGAAAACTTAAGGCGGCAGGTTGAGACCTCGACACGGTATATATGTATTATACCGTCGCACTGTTTCACTAAGGCTTTGTCACACGTAAACAATCTGCTTGACTTCCAGCTACCGGTCGTTACGAACGTCATTAAACGGTGAGAAAGACCAACGATTCTCTCGACTCCTCGAGTCGTCGATTCGCGTTACTTTACTACGCGAATCCGTGATTTTCTGCAACGCCGCAATAGATGCCCCATGCCATCCGTTTGAGAGCTGTCTGCATTTAGAGAATCAAAATGTAGGGAGTAAAGATTGCACTTTGCGATTTTTTATTCAATCGAAGTGGCGATATAATTCTTTTTTAAATTACGATTAAAAAACACCAAAAATTTTTAATATCTAAATATAGTATGGCACATGTTGTACATAATGTGCATACTAACATTCGCAGGCGGTTTTTGAAATTCTAACATTTTATAAAAATTTTACATAAAACTTCGATTCGACAAAAATTGTTGACTTTTCGCCCGACGAGATTCAGCTCTTAATAAAGAAGATTCAAAGCAGCGAAGTTGCGGGAATCCCGTAGCTAATAGGCCTTCAACGAGAAGTTCACGATTGTTCGTTGCCTAACCGCAATCAACTGCATCTCCGCGAAATTCAGCACCGGCGCGCCGCGTCGGCCTAACGAACGCGTCGACTTTCAACTAAATTCTACGCCGTTACCTTTCAACCAACTTGTTCTTTGTTCGCCGCTAAGGAAACTTCGTTCACCGCTTCACGGCAAAAAGCAATTTACCCTGTCCCATCGTACCTCATCGTTCCCGTCCTCGTCAAGCCAAGCTCGATGCAACAAAACGCATTTTTAAACACCGGATTACCACCGCGGAATGTTTTATTCAGTGAATTTCGGTTTTTAAGAATACCGGGTTAACCGGTTCGCGTCAATACCAAAGATTTGTGCAACAATTTAAACGAGTCGCGATACAACAAAGAATATAATACGTATTTTCGCGATTCGCATTCCTTAAAAAGTTGCACAAGCGCTAAGAGTCGTTTATCCGGATAATGGATAACGCTTTCCCGCCGGGAAAGTAGCGATTCGTCGTAGGATTAAGTGATCACAGTCCTGGAATCGGGGTTTAATCCGTTACGGATTGAGCGTTGTCCCGTAAACTCGCGAGCCAATCGACGAACTGTGAAGAGACCTCGCTCGCCGCGGTCGCAACGATAAGTCAGCGAAATTATCGGCACTGTCTTTCGTGGAGCTCCCTGCCGTTGCGTCGCGGATAATTTAACGGGAGGGTCGTAAGTAATAATCGATGCCAACCGAGTCACGCGGTCCGCACTAGACGCTAATAAGGACATACATACACGCACGGATAGGCACTAGTACACGTCTATGCATAATACACACCGGGTGGTTCGTAATAGATGCCAGTTGTAATTCATCCACGGAGGCATAAACGTCCTTATCTGCGATTACCAGCGATGATTTATCCGGGGTTGCTTGAAAACCGCAACCTTCGTTTAGCCCGGGCTTTTGCGTGACCCCGATACATCCCTGCGGTTTCAAAAGAAAAATGGCATGCAACTTCTCCTATCCGAAGTACTCGCTTATAGACGCTGTGAGTACGTTCGTTAAATAAATCATCCGAATCTGTGCTAGAATTTTGATACCAACATCTCTGAGCAGAAAAGATTTTTCTATTATTATTGCAATTGACGTACGCTTCACCTGCTACTTTAGAAGGTTCACAAGCATGTTATTATCGTTTGGAACGAGGACATTACCAGCGTTGACGTGATTTTTAATAAATTTGTAAATTATACAAACCGAACAACGAGCAACGACGGGATGCAAACGAAAAACACTTTTCCGTCGACGAAACGCAATTTGTCAGGTAAAAAGTGCACATGCGGAAGCGTGTGTACTTCAAAAGCACCCGCCGAACTTTTTGCGTCTCTCGTTTTTTGAACACAACAAGAGACGTTTTATAGAGTAACAGGAGCCAATATCGGCGTCATAGAAACGGTCGCATGTTGCAGCAACAGAAAAAGATCGTATTTTTTTCTGCAATTCTGCACCGTTCGTATGAACCGATTCCTACCGTCGCTTCGCGTTAAACGGATTATTTCATGGATACGTTTTGTAACGACGAAATGTGATGGAGAACGTTTCGCGATGTAACTCAGTGCATGTTAAACAGTATTTATATTTGTCCTACGAGAAGTCGTAAACTCACTTGCTTAGCAATTTGCGAATTTGTCTTTCAGATACAGAATTTTAAATTAAAGTGTACAGAAATGGGAATCAGTGTACAAAAAAGAAAAATAATTAGAGGGCGATTGCATACACTGTTAAAATAAATAATTTATAGTCATGGAAAAAAGCAATTGATAACAATTTAATGATATTTAAACACCTCGGATGGGGAGGAATATGACGCCGGGGGTATTTCAAAATTAATCATTTACTTTGGACGTTGCCATTCGGGCAGGGAGAACGAAAATAGCGTTGGAATTAATTTCAGGCCAAGGTATGCGGCTTGATTCTCGTTCCGAATAGAAACCACGTAGCTCGCGATTCCCGTGGCACGCGACATGGATAGATTAATGGCATCAACATTAATAATAAGACTGTAAACTATTCATACGCATCACCGTTTCCATTTCATTTCGTTCGCCGACCATTTTAATTATGTTAATGAATCCGCGTCACCCCTGCCCCTCGTCTCTCGCATCGATGCAACGATTCACCGCGACGTTTCACGCAACGCTGAGCGACGACCCAAGAGGTCTTTTAATTTCGCATTAGCTAAGAAGTGATTTCGCGAGTTTCACAAGAGGATGTTCAGAATATTATTCCTAGATTTCTTATCAGACATCGACATTAATTTTCGTTTCGACGGGATAGGAAAACTCGTTTCGGGAGCAGATTTGTATAATAGCATTATCGTCTCGCGTACCTTCGAGCGGAACAGCGGGTAACACACGGATTCGTCTATCGGCGAGGTATTGGATGAGGAAAAATGATCAGAGTTATCGAATATCTTGTACTGTCGAGGAAGGAACGAATTGAAAAAGCTTCGCTGAATACGCGCTGACGCGTCTTAAAAGTATTACGATATATCAACATCAAGGATGTCAGAAACTTTTGAATACACCGGGCTACTAGCCGAAGAAGACGCGGTAGCGGCAGAACTTTTCCTCACTTTCCGCCGGGCAGCTATCTGCGGGGGAGAATTATTCTAGCCATTTTTCTTCGACGACGCCCGTGACGATAACGAAATAAATAAGCTAATTTCGTCGGGACAATGTTACCATTATTCGCAGAATATTGCAAACGCTTCGTCCCATCCGTTTCGCATCTGATCGTTTATCAATGAGACTGACGGACGTGCAGTTTTTTCAGGAATACGAGCTGTACATTTATTCCTCTGATTAACTCGAAAACCTTGTCCGAATTCCTTCGCACGTTTTAGCCTGTTTATCATATCAAACGTTCTCATCAACGATGACAAAACCGATGGTATATCGAAGGGAAATAAAACGTTTCTCTCCTTTCGAACGGCGAGACGTCCAAATATTTTGCCGGTCCTCTCGAGCGATTGAACGGAAACTCCGTTTGCGACGTCTTCGCGATCAAAGCGCATTGAAGAGGAGGAGGAAGAGGAGGAAGGCGACTCGGCCGTGCGATTCCTTAAAAAAGATCCGAGTGTTTGCCTGCCAGCGCGCACGATAATGTCGAGGATTCCATGAGGAAAGACTGGAGGCCCCTCTTAGGTGTATTCAAAGGCCTCAAAGCGAGTCCTTCCCCCCGTACGCTTTGACCAAACAGCTTCGCACCTTCTTTGAACGAATCGCGATTACGTTTGCGTTTCGTGACAGTGCGTTCGCGATCTCGGACCTTTGTCTTTATTCATATTTATGGCAAAAGTCATTGAGAGTCATCTCGCGTTCGCCCGTATTAATCGTGCCTACGGCTTCTATGCTCATTAAGTTACACAGACCGGGTGCCTCCTCCGTGCCGTGCGCGAGTACGAAGCCGTTAAACCAACGACATCACCAGTACATCCACGGAACAGCGGTTTCTCTCTTGTGCCAACCCCTGAGTAAGACGATCGAGAAACCAGATTCCACTGCGAGTTCCCTTTACCTCAAGCCTACACGCCTCCGCGCAAAGTTTATACGGACTATAAGGCTTTCAACAGCGACGCGGTCTCCGCTGAATTACATTTGCGGTCTGCGTCTCTCTGCGAAACAACTCGACGTTGTCGAATTGTTCACCTACCGTGTGTACACGCGCGGTGGAGAAAGGGAAACAACGTTGTTTTGAGCTTGAAAAAATCGATTTCACATCGATCTTCCCCCAGTTTTGTAATATTATGATTAGCAGAATTTGCATTCAGAATTAAATGAAATTATCGTATAATTGCATTATTCACGAAAGAATGGATTTCCTTGATGGACATAAGTTATCATGATTGTCACGAGATTTTTTAAATAAAGCCTTCGTCTCGTCATTAAGCGGACCTTGACCAATGCAGTCATTAATCTAGCATTTTGCCAAGTATCCGTGGTGTATAATTAGGAAAAAAGGGAACAATGAAAATCATTGGAAGATCTATGCAATCAAACTCTCCAATAGTGGCTTCACTAAGCCTGCCAAGTAAGTAGACGGTGGATCTCTGTTTCTGTATTACTCCCTGGGACTAGCTAGATAGCTACTGTTCACTGTTCGCCAGTCAATCTCGTTCGAGCGTGAAACACGTCGCATCTGTAATTTCCGCGCAGGAACTCTGAACTGAACCCTCTTCTCGCACTCGCAGCGTCCCTATCTGCTCCCGTCCTATTATTCGTGCCCGTCTCTTCCGCACGGTTCCACGAATCGTTGAAACATACGTTTCCTAGGGTCGATGCGAACACTCGGAAAAGAACATCGTTTCCTCCACTTTTCTGGTGATAATGCACCGTGCGCCTCGTGCGTTACACACGAACCTTATACGCAGCCTGCGCGTATCGATTTTCGAACAACACGTAGGCACACGATACGCGAACTATACCTCCTCGATAAATGCTTATAGACTCATTAAAGACAATTTATTAGATTCCTGCTTCCTTGAAGCTTCTGAAGCTGGTACATTATTGCATAATGACATCAGAATATTGCTACTCGAACATCTTGTGACATGGTAACGTGAAATACTTTGCTTGTAAATTATGACTGTATGAGACGTAAGATCCCTGTCAAGAGTTTATAGAATGTGATAAAGAGCTGTGTCTAATATTTGAAACGATAAACTTTTGGGAGAAATTATATTTACAGATAAGTAAGATTTATAAAATTGAGTATTTTTAAGTGATTGGGGATTTTTAAAGTATAATTTCTAATATTGTAATACATGGTATGGGCAATTTTTGATTATATCTGAATTGCAACTGATTAAATTATCTACTTCTGTTAAAATTTCAATCCTTTGTCACTGTTTTTTTTTTAAGACTCACACAACCTTAACGTATTCTGTCATTATGAATAAAAAACTGTCCTTCATTTTAGTCGCAAATACGCTTAAGTTTGAAATCATAAATTATGAGTCGTCGAACGCTTAAGCTTAAGCTTGAAATCATAAATTAAGATCTTAGTCACCCATTGCACTTATTTCTCTTTTAGTTTAACACAAAGTGGGATAAAGATTCGTGCAACAGTGGCTTAATCGATATCAGTAATGCAGCGGAGGGATCGATAGGTGATATGTATCCGACAACTTGCTTCTCGCAACTCTCCTCCGAACAGCGAATTTCTAGTAAAGCTTGGTCGACGTATCGCCGTGAATAAACTGTTCCTCTTACCTTACAGCTACCTATACGAGCTGCCTTATCGCGTTAAATGTCTTATGATAACCGTTCTCTGGAAACCGATTTTGCTTGAAAAATTCGGCGAAATTTTCGCGAGGGAAAAAAAGAATGGCTGTCTGCCTCTATCGACTGAAACCACAATCGCTGCCAAATATTTACTGAGTTTTGGTTAAAGAATTGTAAATTAGATATTGTGGACTATACTGTACGTGTTAGAAATATGAATTACCTAACGTTTGGTTGGAAGCATGCGCGGTGCTGTGCATGCATACGAGAGTATTAGGTCAATTGTCATGCAGCTAGTGTTTGCAAAATGAAAAGAACTTGAAGCGAAATAAAGTGAAAATGTATAGTGCTAGGTTTTTTCTTAATGTTCTATGGCAAAATATTATAGTTACAAAATTATAATAATACATACTACTATAAAATATATTATTGTACCATTTATTTAGTATCTGCAATTTACTGAAATGTTGATGTGTTAAACTGATAGATATCTGAGCGCTTTGGGAGCACACTGAGTCTATGTAAGTCTAAATTTAATCATCTAATTAAACTTTTGAAACTAATGGATTTGCAGTAGAAGTAGCATTACTACTGGATTACCATTTTGCTGTTAACTGAAACAACCGATCTCATGATTCACAATTAATATTTTTAATGTATTTTTATGAATTCAGATTATTATAGAGTTAAGAGGATATTTCTGATTTTCGTATACCAACGAATATTTATGCGTTGCCCATGGAAATCCTTTGTAAAGCTGAACAATGGGTTAACGGTTTGCAAAAGTTTGTGAGCCAGAGGCACGTTTAGCATTGGAACATCCTTAGTTTATACAAAATATAATCCGATAAAGAAAACTGACGTTTAGACCTCTCGTGACGGAAAAGCAGGAAAACATGTAGGCCAGTGTTGAACAGACTGGCACATACGTATGTATTACATATGATCAAATTAGTAAGGATAATAAATTAGTTTTAAAAACTGGAAGAACAAAAAGTAAAATAAATAATTTATTATAAATTAAACAAAAAATTGTATTTCAGATACTTCCGAATAGTCAAGAAGCATTTTATGTTTGACACGAGAATGACCTGCTCGAATCTAATAGTTTCTCGTCATTCGCGTCGATATTTCACTGTAACCATGTTCCATAACTCGCGTGTTATATGATATATTACCGTGACAGGTTGCCATCAGAGTACAGCAAAATGTAAAACAGTAATTTACGCGGATCAAATAGGAGTGATCAATCGGTGTTCCATCGCCTGTCGCGTTTTGGCATATAATTAACAGGGGAACGTAAGAGCAACGAGATTTCATTGGCACTCCACTTGTTCAAACTCTCATCAGCGTTACAGGCGTGCTTCAATGGTACTGCGAAATTGCCGTGACCATCCTTGTGAAATTTTCATTGGAATTGCACAAGGTAAATTACTAGAATCAAACATTTTTTTAATGATTGCTACATCAATTCGGTATAATATACCAATAGAACAGTATTGGACTGTTGAAGTATTATATTGTGTAGATATGAAACATGATAGCTATCATAATATTGAGCGAGAATACAGCTTGAGAATATATGAATCTTATCCGCATTTAACTAATTAAATGTAACTAATTAAATAATTGTAGTCTACCGACTAATCGGTAGACTACAATTTCCACGATTCGCATTAGGTTTAACGTATTCGTATCATGCACTAAACTACAGATACATACTACGATCTATTCGGTTTAATCTGGCGCAAAGCTGCTTTTACTATTAACGTTTTAGACTTTGAACGTTTCAGGCAATTGCTTCGCTAAGGGATAATCAGCCATACAGACAGTAATGTACCTTTGACATTAGATTATGCATTATCGAGATCATTCTTGCAAATCTGCACTCAAACAAATGATTACTATGTCGTCAAGATGGAGAATTCATACATCAGTCACTTTGGATTTTAGATTTATGTTATTACATAGAGAAACGATCTTGCAAAGTACATCCATTGAAAGATCAATTGAATTTTATCTCGGATTTAATTTCACCAAAGAAATTGTTAACGACATACACATCGTTCGATTATCGTTATCTCTAGATGTCATCGAGCCTGTGTCGGTCAATCCATTTAGGTAACTCCTACACGAGGAAAGTTGCCGATCGCCTCGCATATAACGCTCGGCAATTTAATCGGTTGAACGCGGACAACTCCATCGGCATCTCTATCGAGCCGGCGAGGCGTGCATCATTGCATCGGTGGCCGGCAACCCTAAATGGTCTCTGTTGAACTTCACCTTAGAACTCTTCGCCGGGCTAGCAATGTCACGTAACTTTGAATCGATACGCTTTCCATTTAGCCATTAATAGCGTCGCGCCAAAGCCGGTCAACGAACTATTATCATCGTGCGCGTACAAATTGAGTTGTCACGCGGCGCCACGGTGTGCAGCCTCGCTCCTTTGATTCCTGAGGACGCACACACGCGCCGCGACGACGACGCCGGCCTCGCTCTGCCGCGTCTCGCACACAATCAAACATTCGCGGTGTAACGCGATAATGATTGCCGGAACTTGCATCCTATCGCAAAATTAGATCGCCTCGTATCAGATTCTAACTTTGTTGCCTGGGTGTAAGCTTTCCTGCCATGCTGTCCCTACGAGTTTACGCCCCGGGCTCGTTCGTACCTTCACCATCCTATTTTCCTCCTCTCTCTCTCTCTCTCTCTCTCTCTCTCTCTCTCTCTCTCTCTCTCTCCATTTCCACCCTCTTCCACTGTCTCGCCCTCTCGGACGTGGCCTGGCCTCTAGTATCGCTGGAATTAGCTTAACTGTTTTTGGTCAATGAGCCATTTACCAGAAGAAAATTCAATCGCCTCAGACTACTCGCGCGCAATTTTGTGGAATACGAACGAATCGTGAGGATCTTCTTCTGGACGTACTCACGGAAATAGCCTAGTTCTTTGCTCGAGTTTTATCCTGACGATATGCCGTATTCACTTTGTTTTCAATTCGCGCGACGATCAAATGGGGATTCGATATTCCATTTTCAGTGCTTTTAAATCTAGTATATAAAACGATTGTAATTTAGTTTTATTATAAACATCTCGCAGTGATCTTTGTCTTTATTGAAAATTGATATCTACGTATTCTGTAAGTATTATACGTTTAATATGGAATGAACGGTGAACCGATTTATCTTCATTCTCATCAATACTATACGTCTCAATCAACTTTTGATAAAAAGCCTTCGCAGCCCGGCCATGTTGTACAAATTAACACAAGACGGAAAAGAAAGATGGATATGGAGATAAATTTTCTTGACCGACATATCGAACGTTCGACAAATCGCTCGGGGAAATATGAAGCCGTCGTTCAGCGACGTGAAATTCCATCTCAGCCCTATTTGTCTCTTTAGAATCGCGAAGAAAAGCGTCACAGCGACGAAACGACCGTCGACGATCCGAAAATGAGCGGAGAGAGACAGGAAAAAAAGGCGCGTCCATTCCACGTATGAATTTCCCGATAACGAAACGAATGCGTCCGCGCTCACGCGTGTGCAAAGTCATCGGTGCGATTAAACAGGTCATCGTTGGTGCTTCCGCGCGGACTCCCTCGGGGATCGATAGGATTAACCCCTTACCAGTCGAACTTTATTCCGCGCGTAATCAAGCTTGATTAACGATTACCGGCGATTAGTTCACATTAGTTGATTAACTCTTGTAGAGTAGGACTCGCCCGGGCAGGGAACGGTGTAGACACGTACGCCTGTATCATATCGCGAGAACGTATCAGATATGTACGATTGTAAGCATCGTCGATTATCCGCGGCCGCGTTCACCAATTCCCGGGCCGGGCTACATCTAAATCTTCGTGAGAATCGACTACGAAGCCGCGTTTTAAGCTCGCCAGTAGCGCGCCGCCTATTACTTCCAGCGAACCGCATTTATAGTACTTTTTATTCAATCTGTGTTTGACATATGTATAAAAGGGGTACCTATATCTATCTGCCTGCAGAAAAATCTTTATATCTCGGCTTCTAATAAATGTACAGAGTATATTCAAACTGTTCTTAATATTTATTTTTAAAGATTAACAGAAATCTGAATTTAGATTCTATTTTTACAAAAAAATTTACAGAGCTTTCAATTAATATTAAAAGCGATTTTATTCAAGCTTTAGACTGGCAACCTTCTGCTTACGCTGTCGTACGCAAACTAACTACCCTCTGCTAAGGATGTTACAAGAGTTACAAAGAGAGAAGGCGCTGATATTTTGGCGTGGGAAGGGAGGAAAAAAACTTATGGCCGGGCGGACTGACCGTTTTCCTCATCGCTCCCCCACTGCACGTCTGGAAATTGTCAACGTGCATTTTCCAAGTGCGCGTTGATTAAATCGTAAATAATCCTTCTTAACCGTTCGTGGGAAAGGCTGCGTCTTAAAGAAAGCTTGACATTACTAATGTAAGAGACGAACTCAGCAGTGGTCGGATTTACTTTATTCTAAAAGCTAAAGCTATATTTCAAAATTGATTGCTAGGATAAAATCCAACAATAGTAAAGGCTGTCAATTCAATATAATATCGTTGAAACAAGGAACGTGAATAAAAATAGTAATGACATGAAAAGAAAGCTGTCCCTTCATCTTTCACGATAAATCCACGTTGCCCCGGCAATTTACTTGGCGATATTCCGAATAAGTCACGAGAGTAACCCGGCGCGATCCTTTGGGATGCATCCTTGCCAAGAATCGCGATGGTGATTGTCAAAAAGCGTGGCTCGCCGCTTTCTCATTCAAGACACGCGGCATAAGTTTGCACAGCGGAAGATGAGTGACCATATTGACCCGATCAGTGGCTGTTCCAACCGAATAGAAGAAAAGCTGCTACATAATATCGCCATCGATAAAAAAATCGCCCGAATTTTTTTGGTGAACAGGAACGAATGAATAATACCGACACGTAACATTTCATGTCCAATAAACACTTTCCATTATTCTCGCTTTGGAATCATAAAACGGTAATCGTTCTATAAAATAATATTTAAATTACCTACTATCTGTTTACGTAATAATTTCTGCTCATTGTATTTTACATGTGATCTCAAGTAACGAGTAGAAGTTGTGAAATTGGGACATTTATTATATAAATGTTTCTCGTTGTGCATACAATCTTAGATAACACTATTAACCTACAGATATCTTTGTCGTAAATACTAAAATCAAGGGAGAGCTATAATGCACGTCTACTACCCTTTCCCCTCTGCGTACGAACGCTTTTGTCCGGATGACTAAAACGGCTAAGCTTTTGAGCCGAGCTAACAAAGGAAATAACTGCGATTGATGTTACTTTAAATTAGATTCTATCGATTCCGTCGGTTTTGTATTAGCGCGAGGCTTGAAATCAATCCGCTCGTCGAAAGAAGGCATAGCGAACGAATTAATCTATCGATATCAAAGCTCCAATCGAGAACGTGTGTCGCCGGGTTCGCAGTCGGCATTTCAGCGATGACGTTTTTCCTATTTTCCAGGTTCCGCCCGGCCCGGGACCAGGTTTTATTTCATGCCCGATATGCCGAACCGATAGGAAAGTTTTTTAATCAAATTGCAGAAACCGGTTTATTTCTGTGACACTTCTTTCAATTCCAGATTGAAAGATTATTTCGGAAAATCGTTTTCGATGGGAATCCTCGCGATTGAATTCGGTTGGTATTAAATGTGAACGTGTTTGAATACGCGGTCAATTGCTGAAGATTGCTCAAACATCATGTCCTTCATTTGCTCCAACTACCCGTTCCAATGTAATTTTAATTACAGCGATATTTTCAAGCTATAGGAAAGTATAGGAAATATTTGAACAAAATATGTGTTACGATATTCAATGAATAAAATGTCTCGCATTAATGGGAACATGATTTTGCATAGATATCGGCGATCTGGTCAGAAATGTCTGCGAGCTATGATGAATGACGGCATTGTCGCTATCTGCGGACAATTTGTCAGCATTTATTTCTTATTGAAAGAGAATCTATGATGATACGTATACATGGATTCCTTTTACGACACCCGATACTCTCGGATAAGTGAAAAGCAATGCCAGAGCATCAATCTTTGCATGAGCATTAAACGTGGGCGAATCTTCTCCGTGTACTAGAAACAGTAACTCTTGGAAAGCACCTTATTCTCATAACGATGGGCATCAAGTGAAATATGCTTGCGTGAATTTGGCCGAATATCAAGAAGCACTCGATTTGAAAAATTGATATTGTTACACGTCGAAGAGTATTCCAACTATGGAGCTGTTGTTGGAAAAATTTTATTCGCCAACCTGTAGTTAATAAAAACTATTAAATAATTGTATTGGGCAGACGAAGATTTTGAAATTGTGAGATTAATAATGTATTAGTTTCCTAGTATATTTTTCTTATTTACTGTTTTCTTCGTTCTTACGTTCGAGTCTAATTGCGTAACTCATCTTGTATTGATAGAACAGAATTAAAGGCTTTAAAAAGAAACAAGCCTGTCTCTATGCTAATTTTCTAAAGTCTGATATTCCTTATTGAAAATGTATTTGTTTTGTAATTGGAGAAAAAATTTAAAGTTTAGAACTTCGAAACGCTTTGGAATCATAAATATTAAGCGTACAAATATAAACATTAAACGTAATGCTTGTTTTATACGCTCGGTTCGACAGCTTCAAAATTTATTTGTTTGCTCGAATGTACGTATCTATACTTCCCGACTTTTGACGTGATGTTTCATTTTTTGAAACCCTCGAGTACGACATTAATATGAAGCATGACATCCGTTCGTAAATCGTCGCGCACCAACAAAAGCAAGATTTGTGTGCTCGTAAAATCCCTTTTGGATTGTAATGTATACACCTAGTGTTGCCGTGGGTATGTGCATACGCGGGAAACAAAGGCTCCAAATCGTACACGCAGTTCGTTGAGCATCGTGCTTTCAAAATCCCAATGATTGCTTACCTACGGTCACGCAACGTTTGTTACACATCAAGTAAATACACGTGCATGTGTCATGACAATTTTCTTAAATGAATATTCATGACTTGCAACAATCAATGAAGATTGCAATGTACATCATCTTAAAAAACCTTAATACTATATATTCCAATAATGTCTGTTCACTATTGATCATTATTAAAATTATGGTTTGGAAGTTTAAAATTAAAGCTAATAACAGCTACGAAGATTAAACGTTTATGCTCGCATGGTATTAACGCTGAGATAAAACGATGAACCGAGCGAATCGCGGAGACAAGAAGGTACACGCGAGTCGAAGGATGATGAGTACCGAGGGGCTGAAAAGTGGCTGAATTGTTTAATACGGAAAGACGAGGGGAACCGAGTGGGAGAAAACAACAGGATAGTTTTCAGAAGCAATGGAAGCAACGAGCAAGTTCCACAGTCGACTCTGGGGCCCGGCTCGTTTCCATATCGAACGAAATTCTAGAAGGATAGCGCGGCGCGGTGCGCGTTGCAGCGGCATCGTAACTCAATTTTCCCTTGCTTCGCCCCTGACGGCGAAGAGAAGGAAAGTTGGTCTGACGTCAACGATAGACCAAACGTCGCTGGTTGGATTCGATCGATCCGCTGGTTGAGGACCGATAACATTTCGCTTCGTTTCTCCTTTTTCTCGTTTCCCCCTCGCGCCGCGGACGATATCTCAGTGTTTCCACACAGGAAGTCCATTAGTCTCTGAATCGTCGTCGCTTGTAATTCAATTTCGCCAGACTTCGCCGGGTCGGTCGGGGTGAGACACGAAAATAGCGGCGCGCAGTATAAAAGAAGGAGCGAGCGAGGGAATGGCAACGAGTCGGCGGAAAGTTTTTCGCGCGGAAAGAAGGGACAACGAAATAGCGCGAGGAAGGCGGTCGGCTCGTTCTCCCTTACCGCCGTTAGTCACCCCTCGCGGGGACGACGGGAACACTCTCTCGCAGGAATACTCCTTTCCTTTCAATCTGCTCAATTAATTCGGTTCTTAAGTCGGTGGACGTGAAAGATGCCGGTCGTTAGAAAATGGGGAACTCAATTATTCGAGCGCAGGCCGGACCCTGTATACCACCGTCGCCCCCGGTCTCCCCGCCGTCCTCCGAAACTCTTCCGGCGACTTTCTCGTTACAACGCGACCGAGGCCGCGAGTTTCCCTTCGTTAGTCAAACGTTAATAGCTGCAAAAACCATTACCGTGTAGATCCGCCGCGCTCGGCCCAGCTCCGAGGAGCCGGAGCAGCCATTCAATGGGGCCGTAATGCACAGTCGTACCTAACGAAAAGCTGCGCGCCGGGGGAGAGTTTCAGTAAGGAACAGGAACAGCCGGAGGTGGGGTCCGAGAGGAAACGATTTGGTGGCACGAGCTCCTCGCTTCATTGATTCGAGGCTCTTCAGTAACTTTGTCCTACCCGTAACGATTAAACGGGATAAATACATCTAGGAAAATTGCAAATCGTCGGACTTTGAATCGAAGGGAAAATGCGGTCGCAAGTGAAATTCGTCGAAGAAACAGAAATTATACGCCGGTGGGTTGCGGTGATTCGCGGAAAGAAAATTAATGTGACGGGGGCGATGGGAGGGTGTTCGAGGAGAACGTAAAAGCTAAGGATAGTTGTATTACAAGGGAGCGGAATCACTCGCACGTGTGTACGCGTCGATGCTCGGCGTCACGTAGAGGCAATCGGTGTACACCGTGCTGAAGCAGCTATTTTCACGTGGCTACGCTTGATTGGATGAGCCATGGCGACATCGAACCGTTTGGACGTCGTCCACTTGGCAGCAATGAGGGATCATAACAGTTTTACTTGGCGATTAAAAAGGGCTCCCCGGGTTATCCTCTTCCTTGACCGTCGACGCGAGGAAGAATTGTGTCATCGATCTTCGCTTTAGCGATTGAGCCCGATAGCTGAGCAAAGGTGAAGTACATTGGCGATCAAAAGTTTCTGGAAAACGCCGAGCTGTCCCTATTTTATCGTACATACCGCGCGAAATGGAGCGTGGAACATTTGTTCGTCCTAAATAGCACGGAAAGAGGAAAGGGAAAAAAACGAAGTACGCAATGGATTAAAACTATGAACCGCAATATACTTACACAGTGTTGTATGTTTGTATTCCTTGTACCACGTCGTATAAGGAGAATTAAATGTAAAACATTAAACAGAGTTTGGCAAATTTAAACATGTTATAATTCAGCTTGTTAAAATATTTTATACATGTTTGCTTTTAATATTAACCACATAAAAAGTTATAAATATTTAATCCACGCCTCTACTAACTTTGTCTCTTTATTGATTATTCATTAGTTGGACATCACTAATTAGCTACTCATTTGGGGGTGTATTTACAATTTACGGTTATACATCAGCTTGTCAAATAACTGGCTGACAAATTTATAATCACAGATTTAAATAACATGCACATGATTGATTGTAATATACGCTCTAAAACACGTAATTAACAAATTGCAGGTTCGATGATTTATACAATTAGTGGATACGTACATTGCAGGTATTAAAAAACAAATTTTAAATGTTACATAAAAGATTCATTTATTTACTGTCTTTTAATGAAATGTTTTTATTTATAATTATATTTAAAAAGTATCTTTCTACTTTATATCTAACATCAGTTAATTTGAAACAACGAATGGTAAATTGCTAAAAAATATCATTTAACCACCGAGACATTGTTTCGACGATGGACACGATTTATCATATCTTGGAAAATGTCTTGTGTATACATGGACACCATGCGTGATACGACATTGCGCGTAAATGTCTAAGAAGACAATTTGCCAATTCGTCGCAGACGTTAGTCGCGCCTCGCAAATCTTCTTCCACTGTTCAACCCTTCGGTTCACGCTTTCTTTCTCTTTCCACCCCCTGCTATCAATGTCGCTGACCCGTGTGGTTTCTCGCCTTAAAGATTTATTTGCTTTATAAATGAAATCCAATGTCCCGCGCCGTCTACAGTGATTCATAGCGTATCGCCTCGAGTGGCCGTTGGCCACCGAGTCCCCTGGTGGTATACGGTTTTCGAGGCTGCGGATAATAGCCGGAATGATACCCACTTCTCTTTCGGTCTAGCCGCGTTCGAAAATCGAACCTTTCTAAACGGATATGCGGTAAAACGCCGGAACTATCGGTGACCACTAACGAATACAGAGAGTTTAATGTTTCACGCGGAGAGGAAACAGGTCCACCGTGATCTACGGTCGTACTCTCGCATACTGCATTAACAGCGGTACCAGAGTATGATTTATGCATGCCTCTGAAATAAAAATAGCAAAACTGAGTGAACTTGAGAAGTCAATGAAAAGTATTTATGACTGCACATTACATTTCAAGCTTGGATAATTGCTACGGTATATATATTTGAATAGATGTTACATAATATCGTTTTTAGAAATAGTTTCCAAGACGCAGATGTCGGATTCGAGGCAGGGATCACGAAGCAATGGAGGAATGCGAGGCGACAATGAATACGTAGACAGTCTGTTATGGAATGCATACCTAAAGTTATTATTCGAAACTTGTACCGTGCGAACGGCGTTGTTACAACAATTCCGGACATATTGCGTTGTTACAAAGCGTGACACCTTGTACAGACAGACTAGACGGCGATCTCCGCACGGAGGTGTGAACAACGTGTTGTTCGAGGGTAAGCGATAGGCGTCAGTCATTGACGTTGTAGCATCGACCAGTTAACGCCGACTGTCGATATCTGTCAATCGCTCATCGTTTACGGACCACCTACACATGCCAACAGTTTCAGCTGACGTGTAATTTCTTCCGTCGATCAGGAGACGTCTGTGTTTCCTTTATAGAGTTACTGCAGACGATGATGTATTAACGAGAATTCGAATTGGTCGTGGACACGAGCTGTCTTCTGTGCAATTATATTCATTAATTAAACGTTGAATATTATATTGATATTTCATATTAATAAATATGTGTTTACGTCGAAGTTTATTGATACAACTGAATTTCGATGTTTGTCGATTTTGTTACACTTTTAATAACGATATAACCCAGTAGGAAATAAAATTTTATTTTACAACCTGAAAAATTGTTTGCAATGAACTTCCAGTTGAAAAAATAATAGGCATAAACATGTTTCTCTTTAAAGCTAGAGCTGTGGATTAAAAGTATCATGCGACTCCAATTACGTGGACTGAGCGTTGAAAATATCTAGAAAAAAAAACTTAAATTACACATGGCTACGTAAGTGTTACGTAGATTAGAGTAAAGCTGTATAAATGACATGGTAAAATGTGGGTTAGATTTAGCAAGTAGCTTACATCGAGATTAAGTCTTGGATCAAGTTTGCTGCTCGAGTCTAAAGCGTCTTTGGGTAAAACTGGATCAGGTCAGAACTACGCTAAATAAATACGTGTATTTATTGAACAATTCTAGTTTTTATTCAGCCGGTAGTGAAGTTAGAAGACTTTTGTTATTATATACAATTTTTTATTGTACTGCGAGTTTATTCATATAAAAATAAAAAATTATGTCTTGTATTTTTCTTGAACGGGAAGAAGACTTGGTCCAACCAACGGTTCGCGTTGAAATAAATGGTGGGATCAGTTAGATAAATGACTCTACAAACAGACTTCCTTTGTAGATACTTGAAAGTAGCTTGATCGAGCTAGTATATATTTTCAAAGGCAATTCAACTCCGACGCGAGAAGGATGGCAATGTTCAATAATATTTCATCGGAGGAACCAAAGATGGAGGCAATGGTGTTTGATTTCAGAGCTTTTTCCATCGTTTATCTCTTTCCAAACTTTCTACCTTTCTTCCCCTGACCAAACTCCGAACGCGTCCTCGTGCTGTTTTTTTCAAATATGTATATTCTAATCCCGCGGATTTCCAGATTCACTTTTCGAACTGCTAATGTCTTTCCATTACGGTCGTTTCTGTTTCTCAAAAGCATGCTCCATTTTTCAATCGGATTTTGATAATGGACCATGCAGGAAGTGTATGAAAAATATTCCATTCAAAACGTGTCGTTAAATCCTCTCGCAAAAGATTTTACTTCAGGTTTGTATTATCGTGATGAACGTTATTAATCAAGAGAAGTGAAACACGTTGATATTGACTCGCTTTTTTTAGACAAAGTCTTCAACTCTATTGTCTTCGTTAGACAATCAATAATTTTTGCCGTCAGGAGCAGAGAGAAATTTTGTTCTCCAAGAGTCAGGATGTTGTTTAAGCGGCGGTAATCCGCGCGGACGTCTGACGCGCTGTCGAAATTTATTCCGTCCTCCGCGAGCCTCCGGCGAAAAAAGTTTTATGACTAATATGCGATAATGTGCCATCCAATACATATATATTTTCCCGGAGTCTGATAGAATTGGAGACCCGTCAATAGCAGATGCCGAGTTGCCTTCATCCGCCCACCGCGGGCCACCCCTCGAACGCCGCGTTCTTCCTACTCCCCGGGCCGACCAAACTTTCCTCCTTAGTTAAAGTATCAATATTTTTCGATGGCTCGGCTTTCCCTTATACCTGAAATGTTATTTTTCCGAACGCTATTGATTTTCTTCATTTGTGCGCCCCTGCCCCCACCCCCCCAAATCGTGAGCCACCTTCCACGATGCGTCGAATAAATTCCCACAAAGTGGATACTTATCCGTGTTTGGAAAAATAAAAGCGACGAAGCGGGGCAGAGTAAACAAAAATATCGTAATACATCTAGCGGGGAAGCTGGCCTATAACTTTCTATCGCGCCCCGGATATAATCGAGCCATTTTTCCCGTGGAGACACCTTACCCAACGCTGTGCCACTTTCAATCGTGTACAGCGAGGGTAAAAAGTGTTTATGTATTCTGGGGAAAACGTGAAATTTATTCAAAAAGTTTTAGTTATAGCGTTACAGGGGATGAGTCAACAGAAAAGTCGTTATTCATAGTAATATGTTATACGCTGGTCTTAAAATTTAATGAAAGACTGTATCAAACGATAAGAGTTGCAAAATTTGTTGAAAAACTATCAGTATAGATAAACGTTATAATTGAACAAATTAGAAAACTGACTCGATGCAGTTGTTTGAAAATTTTATAACGTGGTATTGAAAATTCGTCGCTAACTACTTTCGTGGATCGAATACTTTAAAGTGGAACGTGATTTTAACGATGCTCTAAAGCGATATGATCAGAATGATATATTGAGAGCAAATCATCTTCTACAGGCTGCAGATTTGCAGAGTATGCACTTTGATGAACAGTGAGAACGGTAACTTTAAAAATTGCATTTCTTTATCCTAGATATTACACGATTTATTAAGCGAGATTATTAAATTAAAACATTGTAATCCCCCTTGGAATTTATTAGAAACGATAGACTTGGCAATAAATTATTGTTTAAAAGAGGAACACGATTTCAGATTTAAAATGTGAAATATCTATTTATCACACATACCACCGGCTTCAATAATCCCCATTAAGCTTTTCTTACTACTTTAATTGTGAACCGTTTCTTTACAGTCCGCTAACGAGTTTGTAATTGTCCCGGTGAATTCTACTTCTGCTTCATTATTCGAGTATAATTGTTACCATTAAATCCGACCGCGGATTATAATTTTTTAATTAACATCCACGTTCGCCTGGGACCTTACGCGAAGTTCCGAGCGATAATGGGAGTCGCGTGGAAACGATTTTTGAAACAATTTACTGGATTCAGCGCATCTCTCCACGGGAAACCAGTTACGTAAGCGGCGATGGTGCGTTACGCGATCTAGTTATAATTTGTTTCTAATTTCGGAAATTCTGGAAAATACCGTTGCAAAGTTCGGAAGTTCTCGCGAATTTTACGGCGCACGTTGTACACGGGAAAAATTGACGGAAATTCTAATCTCGTCAAATTATGGCTAAATCGACGGACGTTTCGTTGCGGTAGGAAAGAGCGATGGGAAAAAATGCCGAAATAATAGAGGACGGAAATTCTACACCTGAAAAATACGAAACGTTACGCCTCATAAACCTAACCCGAGCGTGGTCGTTAACGTTCCACTCGATAAAGTCAAAACGACATTGGACCCGTTCAAAAAGGTGTAAAAGATCTAAAAAATCAATTTCGGCTACCATCGGTTAGCGTTATTCGACACGCTTCCCGCAGAATCGCATTCCGTATAATACATTTAAATACAGTTTTAAATCGATTATTTATTAAAATTTCTTTATGACAACAATCGCGATTTAATTATCAGTATTTTCGTTTTTTTGAAGAGAGACACTCGACGTCGTTATCGTTCTAGCATGGGTTCGCGCTACGTTTCAGGAATTCCGCTCGGAATTCGTGAACGGAGAAGAGAGGTCGCGACAATTTTCAAGCGAACGGAAGCCCAGACAAAACAGGCCGGAAGAGGAGTTCGTTGGCCGCGCGCGGTATGCGCTGGAAGTAAACCAATTAATCGGCGGCAAGTTCCGTGGAAAATCAGAAACTTAACTCTCGCCGTTTCTCCGATGCTTCTGCCAAATTGTGAGAACTCCTGCCCGCTCCTCCGCCCAGGGTCCTTTCGACTGGCAACGAAGAAACAAAAATACCCTTTTCGCGCACGTGCGACGGAAAAAGGGGAGCCGAGAACGAGAGAGAGAAAGAAAGAGAGGACGAGAGAAAACGTGGAATGAGAGGATCGAAGACGATTGCCGTCGACATCCGGGCGTCGTTTGGGGAAGAACGACGCAGAAGACGCCGCGCCCGGCGTCTAGCATAGCTAGTCGTCGTCGACATCGTCGTCGACGACGATTCGAGTGCTGCAAACGAATTACGTAGCACGGCACGAACAAAAACAGCAAATCCGGTAATCTTGTTTCAGAGTCACCGGTGAACTGTCGTAAGGAGAGCAAACGTTCCACTACTTCTAATTAATTTCTGTTTGTCCGGTGGTGGCACCGGATCGGGCCTTGATGGCGAGGACGGTAACAAAGGGACGCGGTCGTTGTAGACTGTCGCTGTTCCAACATGCCCCATTCCCGTTGAAGAGAATTGACGTGACCTTCGCTACGTTTTTATAGACCCTCGTTAAAGCTCTGATGCGAATTATCCAGATAGCCTCGTAAGATTCGTGGCGCGCTGTCGCCACGGAGACTCCGGATCTCTTTTTCTTTCTTCTTTACCAGTCGAAATCCCTCGGAATTTTCTGCCGCGATCAGCTCTTTCCTGGGTCTCGACGGTGAAAAACCTGCACGGGAAACTATTACTGAGACAGACATTGAGAAATTTTAAGTTACGAAATGACCCAGGAAACGATGCTTGTAAATATTTGAAAATTCATCACTTCGTCATGTATTATGTGTACACGCCCGTAATTATGAAATATGCAAAATTTACTCTAATAAACATATTTTATAAAATGTTTCGCTCATTCGTTTGATGTTTGCGATACTTCGTGTACGTCAATTTCCTTTGAAAGGATCAGTGCGTTTGAAGCATATTTATTACAAATATGCAGAGATATTTTTCGGTTAATGAATAAAGGAGAAGCGACCCATTGTGCCAGTTGAACGTGTCAAAAGCATCGTAAAAACACGATATCAATGGTAGGCAGCTGTTTCACGCGAATACGCTTTCGTGAACGTGACGTCTGATTTTTGTACATTCGATCGCACATCATGATGCGAGAGAATAACAGATAATTGAGTCTGATACCTTTATTCGTGTTCATACAATTATACAGATAAAACAATCATGCTTTTACGCGAGCGAAAAGGATGCTCGACCGCAAATTTTAACATTTTAAATATTGCTATACAATAAATGTTATTAAACGTTCCAGTCATTTTTGTAATTATAAGACATGTACTTTACCTCCGGGGTTCTAAAATAAAAATTGTACATATTTCTGTTTTTCTTTCGGTTTTCAAAATATGCGATGTTTGTTGGTTCTATAGACTGCGTACTGCATACATCATGTTGCTCTTGTGATAGTTTTTAGATTTTAATTTTATGCCCGCATCCTGTCTGTTGAAACACGAGGCTTGAATATGTTTGTACGCTTAAAAGGAATATTAGAAATGCAAAACGAGAAATCAAATACGTTTATACTTAAACAGCATAAAAAGCGTACGTACGTATTCGGACATGCAATAAACATACATCTATGTTATGACAAAGTAATAAAGTATTTTTAAATTCATTTCTCCATTTAAATATCGGCAACCACTGAAGATATTATATATTATACTATTTTACAATGTCTTCGTTAAGCTATTAACATTTTGTGCTGTTCTCATGTATAATTTGCATTTCTGTTCCCATCTACAATAATAGTACACAGAATTTACTAACCACCGGGCATGACGTGAATAGCAAACCTGCACGTTGCCTCACATAGTCGCCCTGATAAAACAATGTCAATAAAATAGAGAGTGGCATTCGCGGTCAGGTATCTTTAATTTGTCGAGCGCCCAGGGGGCAACAATACGTATACAGTACATACGTGCACATTTGCGTTCCGTGCGTCATTGTGAGAACTAGTACATATGACACACAGTATTTTATTTGCCATACTTTTTCAATTAGTTCCAACATCTGAAAAAACTGGCCTTTTTCATTTCCTCTCGTATGTCTGAAGTTCATCAACGTTACAAAAGAATTAGTTTAGTGCTTTACTAATCTGTTGATGAATATAGTATATCGAATATTACGTTCTTCATTATAATAGTAATTTTATTAATCAGGAGAAAATACATAGTTTATCTTGGATAATTCTTATGTACGGAAAATACACGTGTGGTGGGGCTTACTGGCCTTCCTGTTGAACACGGAGAGTGTGAGCGACGCAATTAAAGGGGTAGTGTTGATCGTTCGATATTCCGTTTGAACGCAAGTCTACACTTTCGCCCCGCCGCCGCCGTGCTCGCAGATTGTCGTCGTTGAATTTTCAAAGGCAATTTACACAGCCAGCCTGGAAATCTCCAGGATTCGCGAGCAAATTTGTGGAAGGATATTACGCGCCGCGCCGCCCGATAAGAAAGTTCAATAGGAACGATGAAACCCTCGCCGTTGTTAACCCTCATTGTTTTTTCAGCACGTCGACGCGGAATCGTTCGGGGATACTTTATGGAATTTTAAACGAGCCCGATAGTGGTCCGGAACAGACTCTCGAGCGAAGCAGTCGGCGCTCCGCTCTGGCAGGCGATGTAAAAAGCTCGCTGAGCCGTTGACGCGGCCACCAGATTTTCAATTATAACAGCGAAATCAACAATTGGACTTTCGTTATTGCTCGTTGCGTTAAGAAAAACTTGCTGGCAAAAGTAGTTTGAAACGGCTTTATGGAATTTTTAGCGAACCTATCAGAGTCTTGAACAGCTTTCAGCGATCGATTAAAAAAGAGTCTGTTATTAGAAAACTTAAAATTTTCAATTTCAGATGAAAAGTACCTTCATTTTCGGAATTGAAAAGCTTAACAAATGGCAAGCTTATGGTAGCTCGCTATTTGGGTAACGCATCAAGAGAGGGACCTACAATGGGCTTATTCTAAAATAAGAATATGTAGTGAAAATTTCATTATTAAATGTATATTATCATTTCTACTGTCATGTTATAAAAAAGTAAGAACAAAGTAAAATAAACAACTTTTTATTTACGGCTGGGGCGATGATGGAGTGATAAAAGTATTATTCATTGGCTTTGATCATTATTATTTCGTTCTTTCCCACGGAAACCTATATTTTTCTTTACAATTGCATCCCCTGTAAGAAATCTATAATCATCTATTTTTGTTTTATTGAAAACGTGTATGATATGATATCGCACGAGGCATTTATGTGTACAAAAGTTTCTATAAGCTCTCGTCTTCAAAATAAGAATTTTCTAATGCATTTTTTAAACAATTTTCACGGAAACCCTATATTTTCTTTACGGAAAATGAAAGTTTGTAACTTTAACTGTTGTTTAATTCAACTTGTATTAAAATCGTACATGTTTTGCAAATGCTATCGAGCTACTTCAAATACTAATAGAATCATCAGTTTCTGAATCACGATCGGTGGATTCGTATTCTCATTTATGTCCGTTGCATTTTCGCGAAATGTCTCACGATGCATTTAGCTGCACTCGAAATTCGGTATATCGTATTTACAAGGGTAATGTGATAGCGGCAGGGAAGAAGATATCCACTCCCATATAATTGCTTCTCCGCGAAAGGAAAGTTAGCTAGATATCTCGTTTGTTCAGCGGTCGACTTCGAGGAAGGTACGGTTTCGATACGTGCGAGGTACAGGCAACAACACCAGAAGTTGGTGAAACGATAGACTCGTCTAGATTGTTGGGGAATGATCATCAGGGTTCACGGGGGATAATTTCCTATTTATAATCGTTTACCCAAAAACAAATTAGCCTCGTTATCGTGATCGGGTAATCACGCTTCAGACAATTAATAATCGATATTCACAAAGTGACAAAGCGGTGTCGCGTCAGCCGGTACACGACGCGTCGCGTCGCGTCGTGTTGGACGAGAAATTACGTTGCGCGACGGTGTAATGGACCTTTGATGAATAATTGGCTACTGGATCCAACTAATAAAGTGAAGGAGTGATTAGTAGTTTGCAGAAGAAGGTCGTGCATAAATGGGGATACAAAAATGATGAACATTATTTTATTATTATTATTATTATTATTTTTATTAAATTGTAAAAGTGCAACTCACTTCATTGTAGAAATAAATAAGAATCGTAAGATACGATCAGACACGTTCGTGAAATGTTGGTTTACTATTAATTCCCGATGTGAACAAAAGTAGATATTCATTTTCCTGGTTTAGACAACAAGTCCCAGTAAACCGAAACCGATTTTCACTTCTTGCATTCATTCCCGTCGGGCAGTTTTTGCGGAGCCGTAAAAAAAAAGGGAATCGGTAATGAAATCAGAGGCTGGCAGGAGACAACAGGGGACGCGGCGTGGCAGGAAGAGTAGTCGTGCTGGTTATTGCCGTTTAATAGCCGGGCAATTAATTTACACTCGATGCTCGTTAGCCGGGTCCCGCGGAGTTATATTAACTTCAGACACTCTTGATACATGCACGTCCTGGCGGACATGATGAAAGACGCGCAATCTGCCGCCACATTAATGCCACTGTCAGATGGCCAGGTGCTGCTTGACCCGTGTACATCGATCTCGGACTAAATTGCATCGTTAGCCACTCCATCGCGTAACTACGTTTCGCGAAACGGATCATTTCGCTCGATTTATTCGCGTGATATTATAGTTTAGGCACGGCGCTGTCATGTTCCCGGCCGTAAACGTAACTCGCATTATAATGGGACGTCGATGCTTTTGTTGGTCTGGTCACAGTGTATTTATGAGGCTTTTACTTTGGAAATTCTACATATCCTGTTTTAGGACAATTATAAAAAGGGTTACGTTGTTGAACTGATCTATATCATTGAAGCTTTCTATTCAGTATGTATCAGGATTTAGATGATTAAGTGAACGTATACAGTATCTGTAGGAGAGATTAAAAATTGTGGACTGAAGGGCCATTTATCAGTTTATAAAATCCAGATAGATAATAACCGCCTCAGTGCATAAAGATTGATCAGTTTTCGAGGAAGACTTTATTGTTATCTGGGGTGTCGCGTGTTGCGAATTGCAACGAGTCGCGGTAGAATATGAAAATTGCCAGGCTGGCGCAAACGGCGGGTCGATAATTGCTTATCCATAATAGGTATTGAATAAATTGGAAAATTGGTAGCCATCCAAATAGTCGGTGATTACATAAACTTAACGGTGACAATTATTATCGATCAGTTGACAGTATCCACTCGTTGGCTAGGTCTCTTATGTGGATTCTGCACAGTTATGTCAATATCATTCCTGTTGAGATAAACCATTTATTGGAACAAGAATAATATTTCGGATTGCTTTATAAATATTTAACTTGTAGTAGATTCACTTTAATCATGAATTGTATGAAACAAACAATAGTTCTACTTTGAAAATGTATAACAAATTTGATGTGGTTTCAAGTAACCAAATAGAAAATTAAAACAAAGTTCAAAAGCTCCTCTCAGTTCGAGTTGATAAAAGAATATCTGAGGTCTTTTTCATTGAAGAATCCCTTTTGAGTAAAAGAGCAAAGTTACGAAGTCGATGGAAAACAATTTCGCAAAACAAGGCGAGTGTTTGCCGGTTACGAGGAGCGAACAGTTTGCACGGTTTGAATTGAAGATACGACGGGGCAAAGAAAAGGGAGAAAAACAGTCGCGGGGCAGAAAATTAGTAAGCATTCTGGTCGACTTGGCACGCGTCATCCTTTCTCCGGGCCAATCGAAACGAATTATCGCGTGAACTTCCAATTGGAAATTCAAACCGGTACTCAAGCAGCTTTTAACTTCCGTATTCCGTCCGTAGATTTCCCATCACGTAAGCCAAACGTAATTGAAAGGTTAAACGTAGTACTGTCTGTAAAAAGAGTTTGAAACGAAATCGCTGCCTCTTTGAATCTCTCCTTTATTTAACGATTATCAAGTTACACGATAGTCTCCAACAATTTTGTTTGCTTGTCAATAACCTCTTAATTCTTTTCATTAGCCGCGTTCATTCTTCATTAAATTGTTTAATAATGTATGCCGATTCATAAATGAAAATATCTTCGTTACTAAATTTGAAAATCTTTTGACAACCACTGTATGTCTCCAATAAATCTTTAGTCCATTGGAACTCTTCCATAAATGTAAAACATTTATTCAAATAGAACGGGAAAGCAACAATTTGATTTGAAAGATGTATAGAACAATGCTTGTAGATGATGCTCGACGAATCTTGGAAACAATGCGGTGTAATTTATAAACGACCATGTTCTTGACCCACGGGTTAGGTTGTTCGAAATTATTCATACACGGCAGGGAAAGAGTCTCCGAGTCTCGAATCCGCCGTTGCTCTCTTACAACGCGCACTCGACGATACACTTCGCCCGTAAAATATTCTCCTGCCGAGGGTCGCTTCGGTGGTCCATGTTACTCGGTACTCGTTCGAACGTTATTCCGGAGCATCCGCGTTGAATGCGAGTCGATTGAATCACGACCCCCACGATTTTCTTTCTACGCTTTCACGTCGAGCTGACTCCGGCGAGCGACGCGACGTTTTGCTTTCCGAATATCGAATAACAGTCGAGCTTCCCTTGAATGGCATTGACGAGTGGTTCCGGTTGCGGTTTCCTCAATTAAATCGTTACTATTCTTTGGTTCGTTGGGAAAAACCGACGTACTCCGTATTTCTTTTTCAGAAACTCGCTACGAACAGCATGATTAATTTTCACTTTCGTCTGAAGGGCTCACATACTTGACGGAGAACTAGAAATCCTGCCAGAAGTATCTATTTTTCTTAATCCAGCTAACGATCGTTTTATTTTAAATTTCAATCCGTCAATTCAACGTCGGTTTTTAATTTCACACACCGAAAATTGTTACGAGCTAATAGAAATAAAAATATCGTGAAAGTGTTTGTGACCTTCTCGTTCGAGTACTATCATCGTCTGTACGAAGTATTAAATTAAAACGGGCAGTTTTTACATTTTCGATGGAGGAAATAGAACTTCATAGTTACGCCCAACGATTCAACGAAGAACCTCTCTAAAAAAGCGGGAGATGAAATTCGGAAGGTCGCAGAGGATACTGCTGCCTGTATTACTATCTGTACACGTGAAGCACAGACACACGTAGGAATATACATAAAACTACGCATATACCCGGAGCGCGGCGAAGAATCTCGTGTATTTGAATGCTTTATCGTCCGTGCGGTTTCTCGAGCGTTACGCGCCAATATTCCAGCATCTTTTACGACGCGCACGCCAGAAATCCCATAGGGAAGGTGCGCTCGAGCCCGGGTCAGGTTAAAACGTGTACCACGAAGCCTGATCGCCGGGAAAATGGAGTCCAGATAAAGACGCTATTGAGCACGCGTATTCCGAGGGAATGAAGGGGACGATCGGGGAACAAAATTGGGAAAACTGTCGGAAGAATTAACATAAAATAAGAATGGGAGAAAGAGAAGAAAAATCAGGATAGACGGAATTCGCTGTTCTTGCATGTCCACGCAATCTTCGGTCATTCGACGCGTATTTCCGACCTTTCTGTTCCTTCCGTTTTCCTCGAAGCTGCCCTCCGTTCCCTCCCACTCATACATCATTCTAAGCCAGTTGTCCTGGATCCTCTTTTTCCGTTACGTTTTACTCTCATCTTTGCCATTCCTGTCGGTTCGCTACACGTTCGTGCTGACCACACTTTATCATGCCGCAATTATTTCGCCGGTCTCTCTCTCCCCGGCACCTACACCCCAATTTATCCCTCACCCACCCCCATGTTCAGCCCTTTTGCCGTTCCTCCTCGTTGGTAGTTATCGTACGGGTTTCCGTAAAATATAACGTTTGTAGGCGGACCTCCGCCGTCGGTACGGTGGCCGGTTATTTATTTTTCCAGTAACTGTAATTTTTCAAACACGTACCCGGGGCTGCGCCGCCGACGCCGCGTCGGATAAACGCGCCAAGCTGTTTTTGACGCGCGCTTGAAAAATACGCTGCCCGGGCCCGACAACCTTCCTCGAGATCTCTCGCCCCCGCTAAGGAGAAACGATGAAGATCGTGTACGCGACCAATTGATTTTTGCCCGGGCTGACTCCATTCTGGCATGCCGTGCAGTGTATCGGGCATCAAGTTTCGTGACTCCGCAGCGTACCCGTGAATTATTGGCCAATCCGATGTTCGCCTCCTCTCGTTAGAATCTTGTTAGCGAAACCGCTTGGAGCACCGCTACAGAGCGCAGGTATCTGAATCTGTAATGACTAGATACGGGCCGCGTTATCAACTGCTCCGAGATTCGGCGCCCATTGAATCTGTAACCGACGTTGCGACGTTTTATTATAATAGCGTCTAGAAACGCAGATTGGGGAGCTAAGTTGTAATTGGATCGTAGATAACGATCTACTTTTGGAAGTTTAGAATCACGCGACGTGACATTAACAATTGTCCTGGACTGACACCTCGTGTCATCAGTAGGCCAGATTGAATCGGATAAAACTGCATTTTTTGTTAGACCCAAGAATTATATATCTGACTGTGACTGTTCAGAAGATGTTTTTGTATAAAATAGCCAATCGTAAACAAGTCTCATCAGAAGCGCAGGGATTTATAGCGCAGTAAACTGCAGCTCCCATGCGCGGAATCGTAGGGATAGAGATCCTCTCGAATATACCGCACAATTATCGAATTTATAGCGACGATGAAGGAAAAGTAATACCGTTGCGATTTAACGTTGCCCATTCGCGCGGCACGGCGATGCAATAAACGGCAACAATGAAATTCTATCTTGGCCGAGCGAGTGGAGGCGGACGTCAGCGGCAGGGTTCGGTTTACACCTGCCGGCTTGGCTGCTTCCACCCGCGGCGTTTTCAAAGGCACCGTTGAAATCCCCGCTGAATCCCACGGTTCAACCCCCGTTGTTTCGCGTCTCAAAAATCCCCTTTGTCCGGCTGCGAGACTAAAGCGAAGTCGTCGCGCTAATGTCCCCGCCGATTTGAACCACGTCTGGTATTGGGGAGCCTCGGACAGAGCTGGCGATAAAACACAAAACGCGAGAGACCAGGCTTCGTTCCGAGGATTATTAAAGCGGGACCAGATGGACAGAGCCTTGTCGTACGTTTGCACGAGCGATCGATAAGCGCACGTACTATGTACCACGTGATACTTTCGAATTGGCCGGAGACAAATTTTACGGTTTTATAGGAAACGCGTATGTCGAAGAGAAACTCGAAGGAGCTAACGTCATTCCCTCGATTTGGCTACGGGGCGAATCGTCAGGATTATTTAAAAGGCGTTTAATTTTCATCAGTCCCAAACATCGCGTGTGTCCATAAAGCATCACATAAATTGCTCGAAAGTTGTGTTCTAATCGCTTTAAAACTATTCGGAAATTTGTAAAATTGAAATGAAGTTTTAGTTTTGCAATTTATGATCAGTGCTTCTACTTGTATATAAGAATCTTTGAATCTAATATTCTTCCTGAAGTTTATTATTTTCTTTTGAATATAAAGCTGATTGAAATAAAAGGATTCTATAAGAGATAGATAACTCAACTATTAACTTCTGTCATATTTTCACCGCAGTTTCATTAAAACTTGAGATAACTGAAATAGAAACTTCTTTGCAGTCAAGTTTCATCGTGTTAAGTAACTTGAGAGGGCAAGCTATGTCTATATCAAAGTGATCCCATAAAATGATATTAAAAAATCGTCTAACGAGGTGTAAAATAAGTAATATAATTAAAGTATGTACGTGTCTTTTCATTATTATCTGTTGATTTGTTATGAAATGTGCTTGTGAATTGCACAGCTTGATTCGACGTCAGACATGTAAGAAATAAAAGGAGTCTGTAATGGAAAACGGAATGGGGAGGATCTGTTTCACAGTATAAGTGTAAAGTTAACACTCGAAGGAATTATTAAAAATAGGACAGGGATGAGAGATATTGGAAGACGTTCGACTTGTATATCTTAAGGCGACTGGGAGCACTGATACGGTGAGTGTACAGTACACGTGACGATATATCTTGAGATTACGAGAATACATCGACGACGACATGGACGACAGGTGGATATATTGAAATATGTCGAAGCTGCTAGATCGAAACACACCTCGCAAGGCGTCGAAGGTAAATTTTCAATAATGTCCTCTTAAATATGAAAGTGGATGTTCATGTTATAACTATAAAGAACTAGTGAACTGATTATGACAGATTGACGAGTAAAAGTGGGCTTAAATGAAATGAATGTACAGAAATTTCATCCTCCTATTTTTCCACAAGTTTTAAATATACAATTTTTTAAACACACACACACACACACACACATATATATGTAAATAAAATAAAAATCTGACACGCAATTTGGCTCGCCGTGTTGATCCATCAAACAGGCGTGATTAAACATCAGTAACTCTCGAATTGATGAAGCTTCAGTTGTCGACTTTTAGCTCACATGGAATTTAAATAGGTAAACAGTCAGAAATAATGGAAAGGATTTTAGCGATCGCAGTTAAAAAGGAGTATTTGTGAAAGAATGTTATACGCACTGATGAATCTATATAAATGAGGGAATTGGATGGGAAGAAGTTTTCAGTCACTCGAAAAGGAAGATCATGGGAACTAACACTGAAAGTTACGTTCGGTTCGGATTATAACGTTCGTCCACTTGCGGTAATAACATATGTGGTCTTATATTTTTTCAACCTTTAGACTGAAACTTCTTCCGTAAAGTGGAATTTGCATAAAACAGGTACGGTTTCTCGAGGTTTTAAAGGCGTTGCTATGTTATTTTGCACTTTACGCGCAGCACTGTTCTACTCATTTCAAAATTTGCATGCGCCGGCTTTAGCCACGTCAGGAACAATGCATATGTATATTATAACAAGAACCTCTATCAAATACAGTAATCCCCTGGTTCTTAAATCGAACATTCGCCGAAGGAAAGCTGAACACGTGCTTACGATTAATAAATTTACATATTAAATTCTCAGCTTCAATAATCATGCAAACTCATTTAGAACATTAACGAGTCTTGTAACGATCAACTTCAAGCATCAATTTCAATTTCAATGTAAAAAGTGTATCACAGTTATAAAATAAAGACGAATCACTGTACGTGCCTGGTAATACGAATTGTCGAAAGTGTCGCATCGATCGTAAAAACGGATGCGTGCTGCGAAAATAGGTGCAAAAATTTCGAACTGACAACGGGCAGCTGTAAGTGAGCCGCTATAAAAGATGCTCACGATTTCCTCATAAAACACTAGACTTGTACGCAGCGCTCGAAGGCAGGATCATTTTTGTGTGATAACCTTCTCTTAAGCCCGAGCCTTAGATCTGGAATACACGTACTTGCTGGCGTTCCCGGTCTCTTTCCGTGTCGCGACCGATGCGACAAGGTACTCTCGCCAATCTTGGGGATAGCCCTGCCGTTGATGCGGAATATCGTGTCCGAGCCTGTAAATGGCGTGTTGCAAGGTACATCGGCGTACGTGTACGTGTTTCGCTCTCGATTGTGTCCGGCATGCGACAAGAACTCATAGCGACGCGAATGCAATCAGGTAAGAAGCTGTAACAGGTCTCTCCAGTACCTCCTTCTTACGCTACCTACCAGAACCTGTTTCTTTCGTTTCCACGCTTCACCCCAATTGCTTAGAATAAACGAGATTGCGATAAAAAATTAGATCGACCTTCGGGCTCTAAAGTATTATAATTTCAATATCGTATTTTTCTGCAAGTTATTAAGTTTAAAACGTTCACATATAAATACATATGTATGTTATTTTCCATATCCAAATGATTGCAGTATGTCAAGAATTTGTAATAATGTAACGAATATCGATAAACTTTCATTAGAGATCTTTCTATGTAGAAATAAACTATTTTCGAAGAATACATATAATGAACAACCTGGACGTCGGAATTAATTTTACTATTTTAATTACTGATGCACAAGATTTCTATAGGAGAGACATTTTGATGAAACGTTCGGAAATCGATAAAATACTATCGGATGTAGGAAGCGAAGAGAATTTTTTTCAATGTCTGATACAGCCATAGCGACAATCATGCTATAAATGTCAAAAGTAAGATGGAACAATGTTCGCGACACGCGGAAGTTCCGTAATTACACCCATCAAACGCAGAGGTAGCCTACTAGCCCGATTAGCTGCCCCGGGAACAAAAAAGCCACTCGTTATGGAGAGAGAGAGAGAGAGAGAGAGTGGCTTATTGTTGGGTAAAAGGGGATTTTGACATTTTAATTAAACGTTGTCTAGCCTCTTGGCTGAAAAAAGTAAGTACGACGCTTACAAAGGTCAGTGGAGGACAAAAAATGATCATTTTACTACGAGAGCTAATTGTAATGTACAATTCAACTGTTATTTCACGTTCGAGAAACAGATCCTTCCATCCGCAGCATACTTTGTACAGGAAAATAACAAGGAACTTGTTTCATTACGTATATCATGCGAGGAACGTGAAATATCATACGGATCATAATTTCTTACCTTGTGGCAAGGAATTGCATGTGGCTTAATTGATAGAAAGAAGAGGAAGGAAATGAAATAGAAAACTAAAACGGTTGTTAATTGAATTTTGAAAAAAATATTATGTACATGAGAATAGTGTGAACGTTCTCGCAATGCAAAATGCAAAATAGTTGCTGTTCCAATTTTTACATTCAAATGAGGCAACACCGATGTCCGAGAGACCCGAACATTTACCGGGTAGGACTCTCCATTGTATTCCCCATATCGCTCGAATAATCCTGGCGTGATGCTATACACGCGATACAACCTAACCAGACGTAGGATACGTATTACGTATCCGGCTGCGTAGCTGACATCGAGGTGCGACGAAACGGTCGGTATGTGATGCCAGGAATACACCGGAAGCGTAGGGGACGTGCTCCGAAGGGTTCTCGTCGCATAACACTATCGTGGAAATTTCGCCAGTGCTTCGCGTGTCCGTATCATTCGCGCGCCATTAATTTCATTCCCGTGCTCAAGGATATCCTATCGACGCCGGCAATCATGACGACGATTTGCCACGTATCTCGCGACCAGGGCCAAGGGGCGTAAGTATGGGTTCGCGTACGTGTTCCCGGACGAGTGTCGGAGAACATTATACCTACTGCGAGCGTCAAAAGTGGACGCCTGAAGATAGTTCTTCGTGAATATATTAATTAATAAAATATTCGAGCTTCATATAGAAAACATTTTAATGAATGTGAATAAAAATAATTATGGAAATATATACAATTAATATTATCGTACATTGTACGCATTTTTCAGGAACTGAAAATATTATAGACAATATTAGGATATAGAAATTCAATAGAAGAAATATTACACAAATCGACGTAGACATTAACACGGATTAGTATTGAGTATGATACGTCTATCTCCATAAGGCTTTCGAATGAGTTTTTGAATCCTGTACACGCGCGGGAGATAGGAGCTTGTTCCTGTTCGCGAAATTATTTTGCTTGTAACCCGGGCTCTAGTTAAACGTATTTCATCGCGAACAAACTTGCTCGTAATTATCGTTGGACAAAGCACTACGTATCCCCTCGTGGAAATTGTCTTGTCGAGTATAATCGATACGCGTAATTGGAACAATACCTTTCTCGCTCTCGACGAGCTGGCCTAGCGATTATTTTATAAAGCGGCGATCCCCGGCTATAAAAGGCGCCGCCGCGGCAACCAGGTTATTAAATCGGATATCCTTCTGGATTTATTGATCGACCGTGGGGAAAATCGCTAATCGCGCCGATGTCGGGTTTGTATTTACACTGCCGCGATAGAATAGGTTTATTAAAAGTTCGAGAGAAGTTTTATTGCTGGCCTAGAAATCGATTGATAAGAAACGAACGGAAGAAAGTAACTGCGCCACGCAACCGGCGGTGTACATTGAAACCCGCGACTTAAAAACTATCCGATTTCCAATAATTGTTGTATTTATGACGAACAAATCGTAAAACAGGAACAGTACGAAGCAATCTGCTTGTGTTAATAAAAATAATTCGACTGAATAAGATAATAATTTACTTTTGATTAATTGTTCTCCGATTAAGATCTTTGCACGATAACCATGGTTGGAACGCAGCTCGTAGTGTATAAATCCTTTGAAATTTTATAAATATATGTATAAATATTATAATGTTTTATGCTCCTTCATTAAATCAGATTAAAGCAAATTTTCATATATGTTCTCATGTACACAACATTTTAATTAGAGACGTAATTAAAACACGGTATTGTATAACGGGGAGATTTAAATTTACATTAATTGGCGGAGGAAATATAATAGATTGACTCATTAATATAACGACGTTCGTTATAATGCGTTCGGTTCCTACACGTGTCAATGTTAACCCCTTTTGATACTGTACTATTCGCAACTCTCCTCTCTTTTTTGCGGCCGCGATCCGCAGAACTTTTTCAACGAATTTTTCCGTTTCAATACCGAACGACCGTGGGCTGATTTCTCTCTCCAGGCTTTTTTTCCCCTCCTCCTTCCGTTCGGATTCACCGCGATACGTTGCGTTAATTTTCATCCGAAATGGAATCATCGTTCTATCGTTTAACGAAGAAACGAACGGACGGGATTCAGACGAATTTCCCATTCGCATAGTAATCACGGTCAACCATCACCAGCATTTTACTTCTAGTTGATTTTTTGGTGAATTATGTGAAACGTACGTCGTGCGACACGATTTTACTTCAAGAAGTAGTATAGGACGACGACATGTCAGACCGTCGATTATCATGCAGACGACTGACCCCGATGTTTTGTTATACGTATGAACTTATGTTTGTTTTCAATTATACCGCAGTGAGATACGATTTTATGTAAAAATCTGAAGCAAATGGCACATGCAAATAGCTGAGAAAAGAAGAACCGATTTAATGAAATTCGCATCGATCAAAATTCATGTTTCGATTGAATTAATGCGTTTCGGTGGAAAGAACGCGATTTGAAAGTCAATTTTTCTGGGTCTAATCTATTACGAGGGCTCCGGTTTCGTATACGACGATAAAACTATTCAAAATAAATTTACACTATTCGGAGCGGACCAACAGAGGCGTGGTGGCGAGGAAAAAGAATTTGATAAGAAAGTTTGAGTTATATTAAACGATGTTCCGCTGTTCTAGCCAGTTATAAGACTTCTTGGTTTATTTTGACAGTGATCGATGTCCATGTTATTTCATATCCAGCCGCTTCAAGAACGATCCCTATTATTTGAGCAGAGGAGAACGCGTTCAGAAGACGGAGCAAAACTGATCGTGTAACCAATGTTTGCAAAGTTTAATGCATCTCCTCGCGGAGCGATTGCTTGTTTCAAATAAAGCAGCGGGCGCGCAAAATCTTATTTTTCGTGCCGAGGCAATAGGTATAAACTTTCAAAAAATGCAAAAAAGAAATTCGATCTTTTTAAAGTTTCACACTGGTAAGGTTCCTTAAAAAATTTATCTACACCAAAGATTGAGAACAATATTTAGGCAAAGCACGTTTCGAGTGTAACGATTATCGACAGTCGTCGTCAGCAGTCTTCGGAGACCTTAGACGACGAGGTGGAAGCATTAAAACGATCCCGGAGAACAATATCCGCGTAACGTATCTGTTTTAAAAGATCCGTTCGCGAATCGAATTCAGATATAGTATAACACTCGGAGCGAAAGATCGTACGGGCGAGGAGCAGGATACAATTTAAGGAATGAAGCTGTGTAATTGCAGTCTAAACGTTCTCGTCATCTCTGGCATAATCAGCACCGAACCACGTTAAAAGCAATCGTAAAAGGGGAGAACAAAAAAGTACGTTTTATACTTTATACAGATATCGTATCGTTCGAGCGTATTGCATGGGTCGCGGGTTCTCTCTGTTTTTTTCCAGCTCTCTTCATGCTAGAGAGGAACTGCCAACAAAGCCAAACGTATCTATTCGATAAACGTTTGTAATAAACACTAGCGGGGAACAGGCCGAAATGAAAATTTTATCCGGATGACTGCCTACAGGAAATCGTTACTGGCGTACCGCGCTGCGGCCGGCTGTCCAGAGAGGAACACGATACCGTTAATTGCAACAGTGGACGCGAAAATATTTTCCGGTTATCGAACGAAACAGTAGGCTTAGTTTCTAAATTAAATTTCATCCTCGAGTGAATTTCACTCCTTTTTTTTTAAATCCATATTCCATTACTTTGTAAAACGTGTACTTGAAACTGACTAAAACTAATATACTGAGTGAATTAAATAGGAAACGAATTTTATTATCGAATTTTACCACATTTCACGTTTCGACGTAATTGTCTGGAAGCACGGGCAAAGTTGCGGCGTGCAGATATCTGGGAAAACGGAAAACGGATGCACTTTTCTTTGGAAGAGAGTCGATCGACGGCTTGATAATAGGGTACCCCCCCGTTTCATCGGTTGTTAGCATTATATCCGGCAACTGACTCGTTTCGTTGACTGCTGTGATTTCTACCACAGCACCGGCTGTTGTTCTGTACTGAATACGGGCGTACTCTGCTTTTGTTCGGTTAATAATCAGAAGGATATAATTACCATTGAAATTTTTCAAAAGTCTCAGTCGCGCGATCAGTCAAGTGGCTTGTATAGATATCAGACGATTCAGTCGCATTTGTTCTGCCATTCAACCTTGTCCGTCTCTCTCTATCCTTCCTTCTTTCTATTACTTAATACGACTGTGCCAGACAGATTCGAGGTAAATCGTTCATAAGAAAGGTGCCCCAGTGAACGTCTCTGTGCTGGCTGTTTATTTGAATTTCAATAGAGTCCCAACTACTGTAAGAGACCAACAATGATCTGGCAAGTCTCTAGGGTAACTGCACGCTTGAGTATCAACGCGAGTGAAAATACCAAATCGGATTGTAAAAATGGAGCTGCTGCATATGAGGCAACTCGAATTGAGTGATTTTGTCTCGAGGTACCGACGCGGTTCACGGACCAGACCGAGGTTCGAATCGACGTCGCTCATTTGGTTTCAGCTACGCTCGTTCGTGCTCAAGTCTGTATCCGCCCTAAGGTTACCGAATGCTCGTTACCGGAAAACTGTGGAACTTCTCATTAGCATTGTAGATTTCCACTCGCGTTGCTTTCTTTCCCCTAAAGCTCGCCAAATGAATGATCCTTTCACAGGTGCACAAACGAACTCTTCGTTTCATTACCTGAACTGTAATAGAATTCGCTACAACTATATGAAATATATTAGCTTATTATCACCAGATTTGTAAGGAACGTTTCACCTTATAATAATTAAGCCAAAATATAGTACTAAATTCTTATTATTTTTTTAACAAAAGTGCATCATTCTCTTCTTTTATTATTATTAGCTCCCTAATTAAGTCTAGGTAAACCCCATTAAAAATGTAACATTTATTTAACCTACCAGCAACGTTTATTTAATAAACTGAACCCTCTTAAAAGAAACACACGTGGTATACATTTCTGATGCCATCTGCAATTTTTAAAACGTGAACTTGCTACGAAGTTTAACTAACGTCTAGGCCAATGTACAGTTTGAATAATGTTACTTTTGCAAGAGGAAATGGCTTTCATTTATCAGAGAATGCAACGAGTGAGTAGGTTAATTACGCGGCGCGTTAAAAAAAAATGTAATAAAAATGAGGGGCGTGCACATCGTTACAGTGGTGGATGTCCGAAAAATAGCGAGCATGCTTCAAAATATAACAGGACATTTGTTCATTCTATAAAGCAACTTCAAGCTGTTTATAAGAAGTCCGCCTGACTTATGGTGGACCTATTGCCCTTCAACACGTGTTCCAATTATTCAACCGACTACTCGATCGTTACATTGAATTAATTAAATTCAAACATACACATAATGTAAAATCAATATTTCTAATTAAACATTGAAGCAAACGTCGTTCAATCAATTCCGTTGTATTTTACCATTTCACTGCGAGAGCTTATAGGCTCGAAACAAATCGCACGGTGCACTCGTCTCCAAAAATACCGATGAAAAACGAGGGTACAGCTCGTCTGAACTAACAATCCAATTAATCTCCTCGACGCGAAATGCATCGTAAAGAGTATCCTCGAGTAAGTGCTGTGTGTATCTACCGTGAACAAGTAACTACAAAGTGTGCAACTGGAAAGCGGGAAGCGTTTCGTGTTTCGGCGGGGCAGAAAATGGAACGGAAAAAACACGATTTGCGGTAGGATGGTAACCGGTGAATAAACGGCGCGGTATTGTCAGGCAGCGAAGGAAATTCAGGGGCGAACCGAAGACACGGCGACGTTCTCAGCTAGAACCCAGGAGGAGGCGGAACTAGTCTCGAGTACCTGGGCAGGAAGAGGACGAAGGAGCTGGGACGCGACAGGGACGGGACGCGTTTCTGTCTATCCAGTTGCCAGTGGCAACCGGGCTACCGCGGCGACCTATTACACTTTCAGAAGGGAACTTGATCATCGGGCCCATACCGCGATCCGGAGTTTACACATCGTAGACAAATAGCCCGCGCGCCACCCTTATGGTAATACTCTAACCCTGCGGAGAGAGCGGCTCGTGCGCAGAGACGAATGCAAGCGTAAGGTTATTACAAGGATCAGGGAAGCTTAAATTCAGATTGTCCGATGCTCCTTGCAAACTTCGAACTATTACACCCTACGACTCGCGGACGTTTTCGGTGGACCATGTGAACGAATCGAATGGATAATGGAACTGGGATAATGTTGGATCGCGTTCAACTAAATTTTCGAACGTTCTCATTTTATTCTCTGGTTGCTTGAACTTAGGAACGGTTCTTTATCCTCTAAACGAGCATGATTATAACAGAGTTTAGAAATCAGTGAACATATGAGATCAGCAGATAATCGATTTTAAGTAATGACGAAATAATTATGGTAGCGAGCTAATCTTTATCTCTTATTTCAACGATTGGTGAGAATCTTAGAGTTTTAATCAAGCATTCTGCGTTACGATCATATTCCTGCGCGTTTATTAAGCGTCATTATACTTTTTGTATTTCATCTGGGTTTTCCTTTCGCGAGAGATTATACCTGTCCCGCTTTGGCTTTTAATAAAGAACCCGTCTCCTGTAATATACCTTTGATTAAATTTACAGAAGGAAATAATATCTTCGCCTACAGCATTCGTAGATCAGAGACTACGTAAATGAATGATGATGAATATATATTCAATCGTATTATTCATCACAAATTGGCTTTATTAATTATTTAATATATAAATGATAATTATTATATAAATGAACGAAATTCAATTTGCATAAACAATTTTTATTTGACACACGTTTCTTTCTTCGTCGTAGTCAACGTACCTATATATCTTTAATTAATGCTTCACAATTCCATGATAAAAAGTTTGTAGAATTAGTAAAAGGCGAGATTATAATTTCTTAAGATTCTTATCCTGCCCTTTCCATTCGTCCGCGCCGTTTCACTCCTTTGTTTTCTCCCCTTCTTCGCGCTTCCTTCCTCCCACGAAACTCGTTCGACTCGGCGGCGTAGCCGAAAGTCGCTTCCAGGCGTCTAGCCTCGTGCCTTCATCCATTTCCTTACACCCGCCGGCATTTTATTACCAGGTCCATTACCTCGCGAACAACCCCACACTTTTCCACCTTTCGCTGGGATTCGCACGATTTCACTCGACCCCAGGTCCACGCCCCGTTTTACTGATTGTTGATTTCCACCGGGTAATTATTATTACTATAATTATGCGCGTGTTTTAGCCTCACGGCGCTCGCTGGGACCATACTAATTAACCCGTTGAACGTGTCGGTGTATGTGACAGATGGAACAGGTTGTCTGCAAAGCAATGTCACTGTGAGAGAAGACACTGCGCAGTGGTACATAGAATGGCCGCGACATATGTGAAGTGTATGGTTCAACGATTCGCTTAATGACTTAGGACAATATAGATAGACATTGATTTATGATAATAGTGATTATTATTGAAGGATTTAGGCAAACTATATGATCATTTATAATAGAAATGAATAGAATATCCTACATTATTTATAGGTGAAATAAAGTATTCAGAAATTCTAATTGAACCAGTTTAAAAAAATATTCATTCAGGAATGGTAACGTTTCCTATTATCATACATTCGGCGCACAAAATTCACTTCGCCATTTACCAATTCAAATAAGCGCGTTTATCGATATCAGTAGCGGTCGATAAAATTTCGAACATTTCGAAGAGGAAACAGGCCACATGTACAATTACACCGGTGGCAAACGATTTATAGTTCCATCGACCACCGATCCGATGTTTATGGTACAATAAATCTCGCGGCACGATATGTGCATCGCGCTTTTCCAAAGATTCTTCGCCCGGCTGTATACACACCTCTGACGAGAGTTATTTTCCGTTGATTCGCTGGACGGATTCGTAACCGCGGAGGGGTGTTTGAGAGTGACGTTTGACTTTCGAAAGCCGATGGTTCGATGCGAAACGTGCGTAAGGGTGAACCACCCCCCGGCCTCCGCCCCGCGTCTAAATCGAGCAGGAAAAAGCTCTTTTACCAGCGTTCCTGTGGGGGTGCAAATTCCTGAACTAACCTGTACCACGGGAAATCCTTTGAGCTGCGAACGCCATTGATATCGCGATTCCAACGCGGGTGGGAGGAGACGGAGGTCTATTTGCGGGCACCGATAAAATATCGCGAGCGCAACGGTAACCGCCGCGCCGTGAGTCAAATGAGGGCCGCGTTCGGCTAAAAGGTCGATGTTTCAGCGAGCGCTTTTAAAACTCAGCTAAGCTTGAAGGCGCCTCGGCATCGCTCCCTGCACAGTTACTGGCATGGATTCGCTCAATTCGACGATCTCGAATTACCGCCGATAGCGGATGATACTCTGCGGTAACACTGCTGCTTCGCTGATCCGGCCAGCTTTTATTTACGATACTAGCTTTTCTCCCGGGCACGCGGATTGTGAAATTTCTTGGCTGAAATCTAAATAGAGGACGATCCTTTGCGAGGTATTAAGCGTTTTCATAACTTTAATCGCGCGTTAGCGCAAAGCATTGCGACATTCGCGACGGTAGGAGATAATATCTCTGACTTTCGGTGGAGGAACTTATCAGTAATGCTTTCCCTGTTCGTTTATCTTACTTACTAATTACATGAAACATCTTTATCAAAATGCAATACGAATTTTTACATAATTGCTAATTAATGTGACATAAAGAGTAACTGAACATATTTCATTTTTATGTGTCTTACAATCACAAGTTCCATGCATTCACGAAAACATATTGCACAAAAAAATACAGCTTTATCGTCGGGGATCTGTTTATCGTGAAATCTGTGTCTGGCCGAGTCATGTAGTGCGATGGATTCTCTTCGGGTATTAAAAACAGTGCCGTGAACGAAGATGAAGCCCGGGCGGAAAAAGTTACAGGAAAGAGACAGATCGAACAACGGACAGCAGATAGAGCGGAGGTGAGAAAATAGGGAGAAGCATTTCGAAACTCAGCTGGGGGCAAAAGTACGTTAACGCGTATACAGTGACAACCAAAAGTGAGCGTACAGTTTATAGAACTGTCATAGTACGTAATATCCATTTAAAAAAAGCAAGACTTTCATCTTCAATATTATTCGAAATTGTATACTCTAATTTTAATAAAATATAAAGTTCAGCTTTACATCACATCTCTGTTTATATTGAATGTTTGACACGTTAAATAATTTACGAAAATTTACTACGTAATTAAATTACTTACCATACCTATTTATCTTCATATAATTTGTAATTTCATGTCTGAAACAATTAATTATATAATTTTCATGCTATTTATCACTTGAACCAGTTTGTTATTTATTAATCTCGCAAAATGATTGTTTATATTCATCGTGAAAGCGATTCACTTCCTACATGTCAAATCAAGATCGATGGTCTATATCACGCAGATGATGGTTTACAGAATTTTTGAATAAATTTACTATTTCGAAGACCTGTACTCTTGGCCCTCGCTGTATGTACGTACGTACGCGCCGTTGGTTATTTTCCGACGTGCATAGAAGATATAAATATACATACGTACATAGGATTACCACAGGGCAAACATCAGCAACAGACGATACTGCGGTACGATTCGCAATTCCTTAGGGATTAGTATTTGCTTTGCCCCTTTCGCGTGTATATCGATCCGCACGATATACATGCACGCCGTAAATATATTTACAGCTACGAACCGGTTCTCATAATTTCAATAATCTCGTTCTGTTACACAACCGGCGACAGCCTGTAATTTACAGAATCGTAAAGTCGCCGTTCTATCAAATTCTTTTTACACGAAACCTGTCAGGACTCTGATTTGCTAAATTTATTTTCGCCAAGTGAGCCTCGAGTACAACTACGACGTTTCCAATCTCGAAATAACCAAGTTTTGATCGTGACCAACCGTTATGTTTTCTGACAAACTGTTCCAGATTCGATCGAGTCGCGCTCGGCGACAACACCCGGGTTTGTTTACATTCAATTACGGTAATTTGCGTGGGAGATGGATGCATTTTCATGTGCCCGTCGCGCTTACCGGTTATATAATGATTAATTTATGAATAAATCGCATTCACGAGGTACGTGTGTGTATCTATGTATTGTTTGTGCGAAGGAGAAGGTAAAAGAATTCTTACGTCAACGTTTTGAATGCTGTTTCAATTCTAATACGCCTAATCGAGCAAATTAGAATGTGTAACTTCCTGTCTCGGTCCAGTTTAATATCGTTAGTCTTTTTCGTAATCTCCTTAAAAATTGAATCTGATACGCGTTTCAATTGTATTGATTAATTTAGATTATGATATTAATGAGAGGCACTACGTTCTTAAGATAAGCCAAATATTAAAATATTTGATCATTAAATTAATATAGTAAACGTCTCAATTTCTGTCCACGTAATAAGTTCTATTCACTAGATTATGATTACATGCGAAATGATAGAAAAAGAAATCAGTGAGTAGAAATCGTTACATAAGCTGGAATTGGACAATTTGCTATAATTGACAGGATTCGAGTTGGAAGTTCAGATAACGATATCAAAAGACTTCCTTTCCAAGCGGAGCCATTAAACTACTCAGTTGGTAGTTGATTCAAAAATCGCCAGATCGGTAGGATCGGTATCTGAAAGGGGTGGAAGATAACGCGAAAAAAGGTAAAGAGAAGAAGAACGCGGAACATATTCGTGAGGCGCAGAGGGTTGAAAATAGTCGTCGCGCACTGTTCAGCGTGAGACGATTTATAGCGTTGGTAAGGGGCCGACGGGATGTTTGGCGCCATATAACCATCATTCATTTTGTCAATAGCGCTTACTTCTACAATGGATTTTCGCGTACGTATCAGAAGCGAACAGCTTCATTCTTTCAGGCCACCGTGGCGCGAATCCAAATGCTCCATGAACCCTGAACATGTGACGTTTCTTAATACTTCCTCCTACTTCATTCATATCCGAGCAGATGTTTGTATTATCAAACACTCATTGCTAGAAGTTCAACCAAATTCTTATGATTTAAAGTAAATAATATTTTCTTAAAATAATATAAATTAATAAATTTTTAAATAATATTTCACTATGCGATTGTGTAAGTGTACCTAGTTCGCACGTACGTACGTGTAACTATCAGTGGACGTAAGTCACGCGTGACTCACGTGTTATAATTAAGCGGGAAATTTCTATCGGGATGTCAGGATAAAGGAATGAAAAATTTCTTAATGATAACTTGAAAAATATGCAACCACTTTGTAGCAATTTACGCCTAGAGCTGGTAGTAGAACGCGCCAGCAATTTTCACCATATATTACGCATAATAGATTAACCTCGCGTGGAAGCTAGAGATTATTGTAATGCATAAGATAAGAATCGCGAAAATGTGACATAATTCCGTATAAGGTGTGGACGAAAATGAAGTAGCGTGCTAGCAGATCATAATGATTTGTCCGTGAGTAATACTAGTAAAAGTAGTCATGGGAGACAGGAAAAGTAGAATAAATACAAAATGCATATTCCAATCAATTAAATATTATAGGAATCGTATTTGAAGATCAATTATTATTTTATTTATATATATAGTAAAGAACTATCTATATATAATTGATCTAGTTGGAATGAAAATGTTCCAAATTCCGACTACATGATACATTCAAGAGGACTTTGTCAATTAGTCGTGTTAATTAGACCGTTGAGAGAGCGAGTAGACAACCTATGACCGCAGTGTTGCCTCGAACTGAGCCAACTTCTACTCGCAGGAGAGTACACAGCTTTGTAATCGTGGTCCCGATAGCACTATCTATCGATTCTTAGACCAAGCTAACGTTTGGAGAATTCACGTCAACGTTATCGCTATCGTAATTGTTTTTGTCCCACACCGAAAGCTTCATACGGATTAAACGATTCAGTACATTATTAGAATGCATTTGCTGTGCAGGAAGCTGCGTTATACTTTCGAAGAATAAAAAATATTTATTTACGTTGTACGATTTGATAATTGATAGAACAGAAGTTTTATTTTTCTTCACAAATCCGCGAGATAGTCATTATTAATGTACATATTTCAGAAAATACTACAATTTAGTACATGATGTAATTTCATCATGGTTCAGACCAAATTATATTTTTGCTTCTTATAAAGAGGATGTAGAAAAAATGGTTTAGTTTAGAGTTTCGAGTATCGATGTATGCATAAAACGTTTTTACTCGCCTTCTGAAATAAGGAACGCGATAACTCAAAAGATATTTCGATGCCGATCTTCGTCTAAACAGCAATAGTCGTAAACGGTTGAATTGTTCGACGGAAATGGAACAAGCAACGCGGTATAAAAGGCTGGTATTCAAGAATCGGTCCACGCACGATGCGGGCAAAAAACGATATCTCTCATTCTACGCTAGGTAAAAAACGATATTATCCGCGATATAAGCTAACAAGTGTACACGTAAGCAGATATATATGTATATACATATATAAACGTATAGACGGGTATGTAGTAGCTCGCGGCATTTCCCATTCAGTCGGTTGGTTGCGAGCTCCTTTACACCGAACGAGATGTCACGCTACTCTCTCGAGTCAGAGCACGATGGGGCAGCATCGTACCGCAGCCGAGCTGGACGTTTCAACGGTCGGGTTAAAGCTTATGCCGGATAGTTTCCAGCAGCGATCCCGGCAAATGGACCAGCTTCCATAAACATGAATAGGACGGCGCACCCGCCCGGCCCCGTTCGAGCACACCGCTTGCTTTCCGCCGACATCGGAACGGATGTACGGCCTGGCGACGTTGAATTCTACCGATGAACTCACCAATACCCCCGGCTATACCACCCTCGACCTGTTCCCGTCCAGGCTTGCCTGGGACGCATTGAGATGATCTGTGTCGGTGCGAGGGTCCACCGGCTCACTTCAGGTTGCGACCTGTGAATAGGATATTAAGGATTTCTTCCACAGCCGTCAACGTGTGCACCTGTGCTTGTGTTTTTGTGCAACGACGCGGTGCGGCGCGTCCCCAGGGGGGCGGCCGACAGACGTCGAAAATGGACCGCCCGTTTGTCTGCGCAGCGATGATATCGACGATTTGCCGTTTCATCAGCGCAATTTAAAGGCGACCTTCGGGTCCACAGTAATCGAGCTACCGACGACTGATCGGACTCATGAGGCGTTCCGGGCACGTAGCCCGCCGTATCGCACGCGAATCCAAACTCCGCGATATCTCCGCGCGGCCACCGCATCGTTGGCTCTCTGATCATACAGTAGGTACGTACTACCTGAACAGATTCAATACACGCGCCTCCAACTTTTATTCTGTTACCAGCTAGCAGATTCCGTCGATAAATTTTGTGGATTTTTGTCGACCAGATCGCAACACCCACACGTTTACTGTTTTCACTAACGGCGGTCGCAGTTAAAACTGTTAAATTCTATTTAGTCGCTTTAATAAGGGAGGCGTTTAATTTTAACAATGCATCGGGTTTCTCTCACGTTATCGTTCTCTTTAATTTGTTTGAAATGTTTGGAACAGTGAAGCAACTGCACATATTTTTCAACGTTCATCTAATGAAAAAAGCTTAAGGCATGTGGTCGTAATAACAGTGTTGGTATTATGCCGTTGGTTTTAATTAACGTTTGAAAATTAAAAAGCGTATTTCGTCTGCGCGCAACACAAAAGCTCGGCAAGTAGAGTCTGAATAAAGGTAGAAACTTGACCATTGTCGGGAAACCATTTGTACAGTACGTGTCATGTTTTACGCTTGTTCCGTTGCTTTTTAAGATCCACTAAAGTCAGCAATGTGAAACGTCGAGGTCGCAGTAAATCGCAAAATCATGTAATATTCGGTCGGAAACCACTTTAATCATTAAATGTTTGAAAAGAAAATAAAACAAAACCATTTTACGTGTAATTGTTCTGCGGCGCGTTAATGAAACATTTCTTTTAAATCCGTCACCAGCGTGTTGCATTTTATTTTCCGATTTCCCTTTTTTTATTCCAAATTCACAATCCATTGTTTCAAAGCATTTTGATAAATTGTTTTACTCGCGATGGACCTCTCTCTCCTATCTATCGGCGTAATTCAACGGGTCGCAGTCCCTTTGGAGATTATTCTGGCTCGGCATAGAAAGGAGTAATCCTATTGAAACTATTTCTGGCGCCTCGGTCACACAGGATAACAAAATTGCGCTTTTTGTACGCCCTGTTCTATTTTCATACCTGTTGCAAACAGCAAACATCGTGAATATTGTTTTGAGCGTAACCAAAATTAAATTTTAATTCAACTCAAACCGCATGGAGAGAGTAAAACTCAATTACTTATTTAATAACTGATTAATAATCTCTTTACAGAGATAGAACACAATATGTGTTAGTTTGCAAAGATAGAATACAATATGTTAATTGGTGTAAATGATGATAATTTTAACTCTTGTCAATTATCTGATGTACTTGGCACACCTGACGCATCTAGTCTAATACCCCTGACGTACCTGTTGTGCCAGATGTATCTCTTGTACACGATCGTATGATGACTCTAATGCACTTGACATATCAGATGTGCTCAACCTAGACCTCGAATGCCCAATCCGCGTAGTAATGATTCACTTGATTCATCTGATGCACTTGGGTTGAATGGATTATCTGACTCCCTTGATTCACCGTTGTGTCATCATGCAAATGACGCAGAAGATTTGCCAGATTAACTGTAGACTAAAGCACCTGAGATGTACATAGAGATAAGTACATAGGCATATATACTGATTCTATTACGATCGTATGAACCCTTAAATAAAAACAAGCAGAAACCATTCAAACTTGAAATCATTAGATATGTAGGATTCGAAGATCAGGGAGCGAGTTACAAATGATTGAACACTTAACACTTCTTGAAAAGAGTAAAAATATCTTTATTCATTACGAATTAATTAGCTCGTCCGCACTTTGAGTTGCTCGTACTGATCTCTACCAACTATTTCAATTATTCTCATGGAAATCAGATCCCACAGATACTACATTAATAAAACAGTGGAAAATTTTAAAAGCCTCATTTTTCTGTCGATATCATTTTCCCAAAAGTTTATCGCTTCGACTATTAACATTTCCTATTACGTTTCTTCAACTTCCTTAAGACTCGTACAATCTTCGAGTATATCCATTTATTTCTTAATACGATTATAAATTGAATCGTTGAACGAAATCGTGCGATAACGCGTGATACTGACACCGGATTAAACAAGATAATGCCGCGCTAAGAGGAATGACGGAGATTGAGCCGGTCAAAAACACGGGTGGCAAGCGGCCGAAAACTCGGGCGGACCGATACAATTAATTAGTCATGCAGCAGACCGATACCTAGCAGCGAGCTAATTACTCACACCTCTTTGCCAGTCACCGTGTCACGTTGCGGTTCGACGCTGAATACGGTGCGATAGCTGTTGGAATCTCATCAACGCACGGTGCCTGTGCCCGAACCTCGAAAGGCCTATCGATCATACGACCGCAACGAGTATCAAGACACTGACCATCGAATCCCTTGTTAAATAATTTCACGTTAATTAAAACTTCTGCGTTCTCCAGTTTTATCCCGACCCGATCACTCATAATTAATTAAGGTCCTTATATAGAAATCCTACTTTTTCGTCGCTTTATGTACGATATATTAAAGATAGGACTACGCAGATACTATCATGATTTACATGTTGGAATAAAAAGTAAGACTCACAGAATGATATTATCTATACATATGTAATATGTACTTAAAAATTCTTTAAACAGTGTTAGAAGGTCTTTGTCATAAATTGTTTTCGCGTGTTCAGTGAGTCAGATACGCCGACATGGCAGTATTTGAACCCCGTTAAGAGGGCCATGGCAACGACTATAATTGATTGCTTCAGACAGAACGAAAAACCGAGGGCACTGAAATATTATTCGGGCGCGGCAGGATATTATAAGGCGAGCCCGAAATTAAGGAAATTACTGACTGAACTCGAGACGAAACTATGGCCCCGTGTAAACTCCTCGGTGACCAGCAGCCCGGCTCGGGCTATTTTTTGCACGCCAGAGACCGAGACAATAATACGTCCGGGGAAAATACGTCGGAATAAAAATTACGACCGCCGGAGCACTGTTAATATCTTACAATGCGGCGCGCGTGCGCCGCGGAAGATCCGTAATTGCAGCCGGCGCGGCTGCTGAGCTTCTGGTCGATTTATGGCGCTGCGATATTCATGATGCCTCGCCAAGTAAATGGAGGGAACTCCTACACCCCTGCGATATGAAAAATTTCACTCTCAAACGACCGTCTTCCCGTCACGAATGCGTTACACGCGTACGCGTCGTATATTAAGTTGACACGCGTGACTTGATCGTCGATAACGTTAACGCGAAGTCGACGAAGTTCCCTTTAGGAGCAATTTGGAAAAATTAAAATTCCACGGTTAACGAACCTCTGGGTAAGTAAATGAAGATGATATATTCATTGCTCTGTGATAATTATCAAGATCTCAATAAAGATTATTAATAATCGAGCCTGTTTCACGGAGTGACGTAACTTCCCTGCTTTAACCGGGATCCTTCGTCAAACAGTTGTAAATCTTTCGACAACTATTGCTGTATAATCGAGTACAGTAGTCAGATATTAGCTTTGTTACTACTCCGTTTTATTGGCTCGATGGGAAAGCCCTTACCCGTTGTGCGTTTTTGCATGGGATCAGGATCATTACGATGTTAAAGCATAGGCAACGTCGAGAACGACAACAGGAATAGCAGCGCGACGGTTGTTTTCTCATCAAACAATACACGCGGAAAATACGAATACCTGTTACACGCCTGGTTCAATACATACTGTAAATAGAATGTAATGACTGAACCCGTTTGCGTACACACGTGCAATATTTGAGATACTCTGTACCAGTTGTTTAAGGCTTAAACGATAGTACAATGTACATAATCCAGGGCTTGAGAAATAATTATGCCAACTGTTAGCTACGTATTCCCTTATTGTTACTTGTCACCATGAATTGGACGAAATGAGTTTATATTTGTGCTTTACGAAACTCTATGTGGCAGTTATAGTAATTGGAGTATCTTCTGATGAATATTTATCAATTTGTATAACATTTCTTCCTACAGCAATTCTCTTTAATTTCATAATTCTCCCTTGTGCTATTTTGAGCAAAGTAAGACACGAAGGTGTTATTGAGTTGTCGAATCGCGTTCCAAGTTATACCTTTCCGGGAACGGATTTCACCGTTGCAAGGCGGCGAAAGCTGTGCGCGATCTCGCGAACGCGCGATCCGGATCTGGGAAGCGCGTCCATGTTCGCGGATCGAAAGTAATCCCGACGGTAGACAAAACTATTCGGGCCGGGGCTGAATTTTTTCGCTGGCCTGACTCCGTTTCGTCCACCTTTGCCATAGGGAATCTGTCGATCTTCTCCGTCATGCCGGATGGTTCGTATCGGCAATTGGACCAGAATGAAATATCGATTTTCAATCGGGCATAGTTTAACACTCGGACAATTTCGAATAAAATTGCTAGCCCGTGGTCGACCCCGGTCCACCCACGTTCCTTTAGCTATCAATGACTCCGCGATACATAGGGGGGGAGGGGAGGTAGGCCAGGCCAAACCGATCGGCGCCCGTTCGATGAAAATCGAAACGTTTACGAGCCATCTCGGAATAGCGGGCGGCGGGGTAGTCGGCCCGGCTGCTGTTGTCATTCCAGCTGAGATTTTATGGCTGTGGCCAAGAAAAATGGTCGGTCAATTCGAGCCTTTTTTTATCTCCCTCTTCCGTTGCCTCTGCTATCCTGCCCAAACCCGTATCCCCTATTTTCGATCGGTTCCCTACTTTGGAAAAGCGTTAATGAGACCGTGCACACGAAGCTTGTTGCCTGCCGATCGTCCTCCCGGATAGCGAGCACTTTAATTGGAAAACTTTCCGGCTGTCCTGCTGCTCTATACTTTTTACCGTTCGTCTGTTCCCTTTTTTTAACTCTTTAGCTCCGAAATCAGGAATTTATATTCGCCGATATACGATACGTTGAAACCCCGCGCCCTTAATGGTTTCGTGCGATTTAGCAAATCAATGGTTTTTAATTGGACCAGCTGTCACAGCGGGTTGTACGTTTTTTTTTTTAATTAAACTTTGAAGTGAATCTGCTGATTGCCCACCCGCTATGTTCTGACTTATAATTATAATTGTGTCAATGAAAAAAGCGAGGCAAGTTAGTGCCTGAGTTGTCGATTAGTTCACGATGAATTAACACATGGCTCTCATAAGTTTCAGAAAATCAATTTCTAATCAATAATCCTTCAGCCAACATCCGAAGCAAACAGGTATCAGAAGAAGTTCCCGGATAGTTTTTAGTCAATTACCTTTGGAGCCTCCAGAACTTGGACCAGATCTCTAATCAATCAGTAACCGGCCAACTAATGTTTCCGTAAGGTCTCGAGGGACTCGAATTTTTTTTTTTATTAATCAACGTCCTGCGACGCGCTTAAAGTTCGGCCCTATCGATTTCTCCCTTCGAGCTTATCTACCTTCCAGTCAAGCTGAAAATTACACATTTTTATGAAATTAGTGCTCGGGTTGCACGACATCGATAATCAAAGCGAAATTGACATGTAATTTTCACGTCGAAGTTTTAAAATGTCAAATCTTATTTACCGTCGCTGATCAATCGAATGTTGCAATTTCCACTCGAATGAAAGTCCATACGATCCGTGGAAATAATGAAAGTTTTCTTTTTTTCACAAAATACACGAATTACGAATTGAAATATCTGAAAGTGCCACATTCATTCTAATGAAAATTCTCTGATCTTTAAATCACGAAAAAGGGTTTCTATTGCTTTATGGTAGAACTAAATCAAACTTCCAAGAACTTTTGCATATTTCTGGCAACGTTCGAAAACGGCTCCATTCACCGGACTAAATCTTACGAGAATTCTGTAATTGGTAACGAAGTTTTGTAATTATGGTCTCGTGAGATCAGTCGGAATTCATGTGCTCGCAGTTAATGTTATTCATTGAGAAGGGCCGAGAGAACTAATATTCGAACTGTTTCTTTGAAGCTCTTTTAGAAACTTTTAACGTAAGGCACAAGAGTTGAATAAAAAATATATACATAAAGTAATATAATGTATTATGCTGAATTATATGACAAAGACATGTTCAGAATCATGCAACGTGTTTCAAAGTGATTGAATTTCGTAAGGAGGCCACGTATCTACATTATTATTAATATTGTATCGTAAAACTCATAAGTTCAATTACAATTTACAGTATCATCAGAACAAGAGACAAGCGTATCGGTTTAATCTTCAATCCCTCCCAGTTTACCGTCACATCTTTCCAAGTAATTCTGTTTCATTAATCGTTCATCTGCTTCTGTCGCGATCGCGTTCAATTAATCGTAACGGGGAGTGCGCATTACCCCCAGGCTCGACCAGCCGATCCGATTTCGACGGTTTAACGAATCGCTTCTTGAAAACACGGTAAATCAACGGCTGCTGGATGCGTTCGACCAGGCCAGACTAAATTGGTAATATAGCAGATTGATATTGGTTTTCCGGACCGCGGCCACTAAATTTCTTTCGTCAGAAAATCAACGATTTATGTACCGGTTGATAGGATACAGAGGGGTACACAGAGGATCGTTCCGTTGGTCCAGTCTAGTCATGCCCATTAAAACGGCGCGGTGCGGCGCGCACGCGTCCGCCCGCTCGCATTTATCGCGAAACACGGCAAATATATCCCAGGGATAGGCGTAAAATTTGCATCTCAAAAAGGCGAAACCCGACAGGCTCGCGCGTCCCTGCACATTCGATAGATCGCCTGATGACGACGCAACGCTTTGTGTCACGCATACTGGCTGTATTGTAACATCATATTTTGCAAATTGACGGCTCAGCATCTAAAGACAGTAGCTTCACGCGACATTACTATCACAAATGATACTAGAAATGATTGAGTAATAAGATCTCCCATCATTGAATTGAATTTCGTTAATATCTACATATTAAGATTTACAGCATCTTATAAAATTACGATACGAATTCATTATCAGATATCATTAGACTCTGTTTTAGGAATATAATTCTATACATTTCTATCATGTGTCTGAAACATGTATTAATCACAAGGAATGTGTTTATTGTGCTAATTCACGTTTGAACGTTTCAAGACGGGTGATGGTTAAGCGTTGCGTGGAAACTAACGAGGCGATCGTCACGCGTTTCTCGTTACAGCGAAGCCGACTGGTAATCACCCGTAAGAGCAAACCTAGGTCTCTATTGTGTCGCGTTCATTTGGCTTACACACTTTAGGAATTAAAAATTGCAACGCGACGTGTATATTCAACGGAGGCAGCCTGTGGGAATGGAACATGTTTACTCGTTAGGTACTTATAACAGAAAGGTGAGCGTTGTGAAAGGCGTCTAGCAGTTCCCAACTCAAATAATAAGCAAAGTAACGGCGGGTCTCGTTGACAATTAAGGCACCGTATGTTTATCGTACATATGTATTCCGTCGCTAAAAGGAAATTGAGTAAATTCATGGACTTCCTATAGTAAAATAATACTCATTGGGCTGATACATTTGAAATATAGAAAATTGATTTATCATTCAGATCTTTCATTATCCTACAATAAAATCTTATAATTATGTAACATTTATTACGTTTATAATATGATAGTAAAAATGAAACTGATAGTAAAAATGGATTTACTATATAGATCTACGATTATCATTTGAACTCGTAATATCACAAAATGAATATACTTCACGATACGTAATCCTGATGTAATAACGAGAGACGTATTACGGAAACCGCGCACGCGTTTCGGGATGATCCCTCATCGACTTCACCGCGAAGGATGCGCCGGTTGTTATCCTTGCATGAATAAGGATAATACCGTGGCATTACGATAACATATTCGACCATTTATCGATAGTTAAGCATACTAACGACGGTTGCGTGTGCGTGCACGCGCAAATGAGGGTGGGCAGGAGCGTGTGTATCGAGTGCGCGCGCACCCGGCATCCACTGTATCGATTTGATATTTGTCGTGTTTCTCGTTCAAGGGTTGGGCATTTTTTTTTTTTCCTCTTCAAATAGGCACGCCGCTTGAGCGCCCTTGCAATCGCGACCGACATACATTTACATGTAGCGGACGGGTACGTGCCGCTCGTGATTAACGATCACAGGTGTGCGTCTCGTCCCCTAAAAGAAGTCGTGCTTACTTTATTCGGTTCACTCGTGTGAGGCTGCGATCGTGTAGTTAGCGCGTTGAAGGTGGGAGCATGGATAGGTATACGGAGAACTCTAATGGGCTGGCAGATACGAATCAAATTATTCTTCCCAACTGAAAGTTGTTAACCCCGTCGAAACTTCTTCTCTTCTTTCTTTTGCTTAAGTTTTAATATTTTTAAAAATGATTTCTGTAGGTGTACTGATGTATGTAAACGATCAAAAGAAAAATGAGGAGAATGGAGGAATTAATTGATGCTGGAAAGCGTTTGTTGGAAAGAATTGATATGAGAGAAATTATTGAAACTGTCTTGTCGAAGAACCCCTGTCTTCCTTCTCATTACGGAATCATTAGTTTATCGCAATTGTTTGAAAAAAGTTTCATACTTATCGTGCATTCTTCGGACCTGAAGCAATTACGTTCGCATTATGATGTTTCCGACGTTGACTTATGAATGCTAACTCGATCTTGCGTGACTCGTTATCGGGGCAACGTTTTCAACGGAGTTTTCTCAATTAGTAATAGGATTAAGCGTATCGCGGCTGATCTTAAAACGTGATGAAATATGTATGACTTCTGTATGAATATTTAAAAATGTAATGCGCACGCATTTAGCTACGTTAATCTGACGCGACTCTAATGTCGCAAGCCGTAACGTTAATTAACCTTTGTTTCATGCCCACCTTTCCACGCGTTCGTCGTTATATGTATTTCGTGCACAACTCGTTCTTTTCTTTAAAGAGAAATTAACGATTTCCAGGTTCCTTCAATATTATAACTTTCTATTACTTAATAGTATTATATTCTTACATATCGTATGTAATGGAAATATATTTGCAGAAATTATTTCTGTAATAATTATTTAAATAAAAAAGAATTTTTAATATACTATATTTTTAAAACGGACTTAACAGTATAAA
>NW_017162322.1:1536379-1546689 GCF_001652005.2 Ceratina calcarata | reverse complement strand
TTTAAAATCAATTGCAAAATTTGTACCGAACAGGCAGACAAGAAAACTAGTTAATATTACATTGCCATCCAGTTCTAAGTTATGTTTAAAGTTTCAAGTCTTTAGCTCATCGGGAAGTTACTTTAAAATCAATTGCAAAATTTGTACCGAACAGGCAGACAAGAAAACTAGTTAATATTACATTGCCATCCAGTTCTAAGTTATGTTTAAAGTTTCAAGTCTTTAGCTCATCGGGAAGTTACTTTAAAATAAATTTCAAAATTCGTACCGAACAAGGCAGACAAGAAAGCGAGCTAATAAACACGTAGTAAAAATGCCTAAAATTCTTAGACTAACTATAATTACAAATGTTAATAAGAAACGTGCAGTATCGATTCTTTCCATTTGAAATTTCAGGTTGATACCCCGGTGGGTGTCAAATACGAGGGCATCGGTATTTTCCAAACTGGACTATTCGTTGATGAAAGTCGATAGAGGAGGGAGAGCCAGGATCACGTTGGGGCACGTCGCGTTGGGTAAACGAACGGCAGGATAGGTGAACGTACATCGCATATTTCAAAGCCACCGGACTACCCGGCCAACAATGAAACGCAACTTGTTTTTTCATGTACACGCGTCCGAACGTCCATATTGGTCGGTTGTCTGCAAAATGCTTTATGCACACGGAGCAAATATGCAACCGACTTCTAATCGTTGAATACAAACAACCGTGTTATACGCTTATTGGTCCACTCATTCGTCTTCGGTCTTATTTTTTTTTTTTTTTTTTTAAACCTTTAACGGTCTCAATCGTATCGATCGCCGGGAAACAAACCGTGAATACGTAAGTCGATTCTACTCTCCGTTAGAGACGCCGATTTCGCCTTTTGTTCGTGCACCAGAGACGATTTACTTCGATTCAAATGTGAAACGGTAAAAAGACACTGGGAACTGGCGCGGGGGGAACCCAGAGAATATTTGTAACTTAAACTCTCCTGGGAAACAGGGAATCCGATACTTCCACAATTCCGTATTACGTTACTTGGACTATCCGGCGTCGTCGCTAGCCGCATTTCAGAAGCGAGTGTTACAGAAATTTGTATACTCCGGACAATACACGAAGCGTAATAGTATCTGGTACTGGATGACGCTTCTTCTATTAACGTGCTGATGTTTTATCCTCCCTCAATAACATTAATGCGTTGAGAATAGTCACGTTACATTTTCTTTTACTCTGTGAAAAGAGGATCAACTGCGTAGTACTAACTTGTAAAAGAGATTGAAATATTTAATTATACATATGGTAAGTTCGATCCACGATAGAAGGTAGCAGGTGCACATGTGACGAAGCAGTGAAGCAGAGTTTCTCTTATTCTCATCCTTCTCACACCTTTTTCCTTAGCACGTTTCATATAACATAAACATATAAATACGCGGTCCGCAGACGCAAACACGACTGATAGAAGTGCGTCAATCTAGATATTGAACGGCCAAATATCGAACGTGGAAAATATTTGCAATGGAAACTTGTGAGAAAAGCGGTATTCAGGCTGTTCGCATTTCCGCGCGACCCTACTCTCTATCCCACGCCGCCCAGTTCCGCGCAGTAGCTTTCATGAATATCGTCGAACTTTGAAGGCGATCGGCTTGCTGGAAACTTGTGTGTATACCTTCCTACTTCGTGTGAAGTAACTTATTTGCCCCTTGACAAATAATTCTGGAAAGGCGACACAATTTATTTATTTGCGCCTTGAAATAGAGTTCCGCGCTATTATAGTGAGAAATATAGTGATTATATTGAGCACTTTAATGCGTAATAAGCAAACAGTTAGCATTTTTGCTTTCTCCGTTAAGTTTTATTTGGAACTCATTTATCGTAACATGATTTTAATAATTAAATTGCAATACTCGACGTGCTTAAGATAGTTTTAACCCTTTCCACTCGTATGTCGTTCCTAAAAAGTACGAGTGCAGAGTTCAAACTAGGACACTCGAAATCTGGGTTAGCTTTAATGTTAAACAGTTAGTTCAGTTATTTTGCTGCGTATATTTAAATGTTACCTAGAATTGCATTTTATATTTGCAGTATCGTAACTTGCACGTCACGCAGAATTAATAACATGTTCTAATGATAATTAATTCGGGTAATTAGACCAGTTTATGATTAATCTACGCGTTGAACATTTCAATCAATTGCAGTTATGAAAATGGTGATGAATTTATCGATTCTCTACTGAATAAATAGAAAACAATAATTAATGAATATGAATAGTAAAATGGAAATGGCTAGTTTTCAATTACATTGATACAGACGTACGTTATAATTTCGAGAAATGTACAGCAATAGTAAAATAAAAATCTTATAAGAATTCGGAACAAATATTTTGTCTAAACGAGAAGATCGTGCCAAATTCTCATACGGTTGAAGGATTTTGCATTCATATAGGAAGAAAGCAGCTCTGCAGTAAGGATGCGATCGGATAATCACCGTGGGAAGTTCTTAATCGATCGCCGAGTCGGGACCTGAAAAAATTCGTATCAGCCACTCAACATGTAATCCAACGAGATACGCCTCGTTTCCAGCCGGGAGTGGCTGATCTTCCGCGTGCACGTAAGTAAGTACTAGAGCTAGTCCGCAGCATCAACTTCATCGTATACAGAGCACTCTTGTCGCAACCCTGCAGCCCCTTATCCTCGTGATCGCGACAGGGAACAGAGCGGCCACGCCCTCAGCCGAAGAGGGGCACTTTCCATTCGAGATTTTAAAGTATCCTCCTCAATGCTCGATATGGAAAGTTAGAGCGTGGAGCGGCCTGTAAAAGGATCAAAACTTAAATGAAGTTAGCGGTTAGATAGAGAATTCCTGGCGAGCGGAAAGGAAAACGATGGGGACAGCGTAGGTCGGTGGCGAGGCTTCTGCAGCCGAGCTATACATTCGCCACCTGCAATTCTCCCACCGCGTCATGTTGCCATCGACGCTACCCTTTATTTTCATCTATCCGCCGTTTCCCATCCGCAGCCGTGCTTCAAATAATATTTTGCAAAACAGTCGATGCACAAGACCGAGTTACTACGAGCAAACTTTACTTATATTATACAATCCGTTCGTATAATCAATATGGACGAGATAATTAATAAATCAGACACAGTTCCGTAAAATTAATCATAACTATTTATATGTATAACGTCCTTTTACATTAAAATTCTAGATAACTACTTTGTCTAAAGCGCAAAGATTGCAAAGTGAAAACTGATTTGCATTTGCCTTTATATGCGACACAATCAACATACATATTGCGTTATGCCCGGTGCTTGAAAGACAGCGCGTCGTTCCAGATTAACGCGGGCATCGTCTCTCATCTACAAATTTATTTACGCGGCTGCACGTAACTATGCGATACCTGTTAAGCGCGTTCTTACATTAATGCATGCGTCCGCATGAACGAATGTTCTCCAAAGGATTTCCATACAGAAGCGTAATTCGGTTTATGAACATTGATCGATATCGAGGACCAAGGTATAATAATAAACCATGAAACTATGTAATACCGTAAAAGCAACAATTTTATTAACATTCTAATGAGACATACAGATATAATATTATAATTGTACTAACAATATATGAAGTTTCGAAAATCGTTTTAAGTATGCATGTAATTGATACTAAAAATTTTTGACGTCTGTGTAATATTTGCAAATCTTTGTTTGTTCATCGTTGCAAGAAGATCCCATAGCCCGTTTCATCTTATTAACAATTTCAATTTGATACCTGAGTCCAATCGTCGATATTGCAAAGAGGCATTAACACAACTGAATTATTTACCGGCCGAAGTCTCACGGTTCATTGTTCATATTAATTATACTGGAAGGGAGCCATTATATTGGAAGGAAGGTATTCAAGGAAGGACGCTAAGACGTAAGAAGAAGAGGATGGAAGAAACAAAGTAGAAAAGGGGACAGAGGACAAAGGAAAGTGAAGTGAGACGGTGGAATCGAGTGTAAGAAAAGGAACGGACAAAGCTATTTCCTCTCGGAATAACGCTTTGCCGGTGAATCTGAAACAGAAGTGGAAGGAGTCTAATACAGCCGGAGGAGCAGGCTGCAATCAGAATGCCTAAGTTCTCTATTCGCCTTTCGCCTTGATACCTACATAGATTCGTGACATGCACCTCTTCCATTCGCCCTTTGACGCACCTTTGCATTCATTGATATCAGATTAGCCACTGAACCGAGAGGTCAGGATTCAGAAAATTCTATCGTTTACTAAAGCCGGATCTTTGATCAACTTTTATTTCAATTTCTCTTACTTAAGGCGGTTCTATTGAAATTCTAAGTCAAGTGAATGTACATTTTGCCAGTTTCCAAAATCTTTCTTTCAACATTTCTCTCATCGATACGTCTGTCTTTACTACTACTCCTACACAATTATTGATACCACGTGCTCTTACGTTTCTTGTTTTATTATACTTGTTTCTAATGTCTACTCATTGTTTTTTCATTTCTGCATCTAAATCTTGCCACCATCTTCTGGTCTCTTGCTTTATATTCTCTTTTTAATTGTTTTGTACCTCGGATCGTATCTGTTGTTTCTTATTGCTTTGATATCTGCGTATTTAAATCTTTCTATGCTGCTGTTTTTATTATCCTGTTCTCTTCTCTTCTCCATTGCTCCAGTTCTTCCGTATCTCGGTGACGTGGATATTTAAGCGTATCGAGATGTTCACTAGGATTTGACGAATACAATTTGATCATGAACGCCTTGCATTTTAATAGGACCACGTTAAGATCTAAAAGTCTTCCATTTGCATTACATTCGCAACAAACGTTGAATAATCTGTTGAGAAGCGCAACTCCAACATTAAAATGAATGTAGACAAGGGAGTCTAACTGTAGCAAGACAGGCGGGAGTTAAACCAGAACGTCGAAAGAAGTTCGGCTGACGAAGTTTCGCGCATAAATTAGTTGACAGAGGTGTACAGTGTACATACCAACATCCACGCTCATTGTTTTCATGCGCTCATAATCCAAGAGCGGGGCCTTAACTCAAATAACCACCGCGCCATGCCGCCGCGACGTTCGGCTTTCAACTTCGCGGCGGAGTATATAACGTCGCGTGATCGAATTTCAATTTACGTCGAAAAGTTGAAGTTGGTTGGTACCCGATATCTGCTAGGAGGCTTCTCAGAACTTAATAAAAGGATAACCTCTCTGCAGAAAGATTTCCGTAAAGCACTCGTGACTTTCATAGCCGGGCACCGTGGCCACGTCGCTTCGTCGTCGCGCGTCGCGCCGTTCCTCTATCTCTCCCATCCCAATTCTCTCCTCTTCAATGGGTGCACGGGCCGTTCTTCCAGGTCGTGTGCTTTACACCGAAACACTTTCACGTGTCTGTGCACAGCTCGACGACGGGAATCCGATAAAAGTTTCGTGGATTATCCGCGGGCGGGTGCCGGGGGACGGGGGCCGAAGTTGGCTGTAACGCGAGCATATTGACCGCGACACGCGCTGGAATAATGACGACACGGGTGAGAACCCGGGAAAATCTATCGCGGCCTTTTCCTAGAGTTATAGCTATCGGTTAGCTCCGAAACCGCGGGTCATCACGATCCTGGCCACGTTCGGTACGAAGAGGGAAGAGCGGCGGTCGGTGAAGCGAGATGCAACGACTGGCTCGGAGACCCGGCGCGCAGCGAGAGCGAGTATTTCGCGCGAGGGAAAAGGAGGGAGAGCCGGTTATTAGCCTTGTACTATGTATGTGACGCGCACACAGTTCTACCGCCGAATCCTGCGGTAATTACCGTGCACGCGCGGTAATTTAGATCCTTCCCAGAGGGATTTATGCAAGGAAGGCTACGGAGAAGAAAACCGCCCGATTCGAGCGACCGAGTAAGCCGAAAAAAACGATTAAGCTCATTGATTTTAACTGTAATTCGATGAACGTCTCGGGCCACCGATGTAAGTACTTACCGTAAGACTATTTCTTAAACGGTTTGAGGAGCTTTGAGCGCAACGACCCACGGTGGAAATTAATTTCTGAAGTAATTTCGTTGGAACTGCTATTTACGTGCAATAGTTAATTGCATGCAGTAAGAAAATTTGCTTCAATGAATTGATACGTGCAGAGTTACTAACGTCTAAATTATGAGTCCTGTCAATTAAATGAACATTCAAATTGTTCATTAGAACTAAAACAACTCAAATTTTATTATCTAAAAACCATTTACCAATTTTTGGAATTATTATTTTGAGATCCAGGTGCCAATGACGTTTTATGAAACCGCAACAGTCGCGCTTTAATATTGTCTGTCTGCTGTTGTCGAAGAACAGGATGGATGAGGATTCCAGTGAAACCGCTGAAATCCTTAAAGGAAAGCGTTACGCGTGTTTGTAACCGTTGCTTACGACCCCCGCTGCGCTAGTGACGCGGATGAAAAGTGCAATGCGTAAAACGCGGCGCGTAGAAGTGACTCGCGACTCTGTCCCGTCGCGGAGATTATATACGCGACGAGCTCGAATGAAATGAACTGACCATTATACGTAGACATTGCAACAAACAGAATGCTTATCCCTGGTAATAGACCAACAATCTTTACTTCCGAGAAGGAGTAAAAAGAATATAAATGCGATTCCTCTGATGAAGGAGAGTTTATTTCTGCGCTACTTTGTTTTTCGCATATTTCTGGCGATAATTAAATGAAAAAGAAACTTTTAAGAGGATTCGTTTTGTGCTTTACACCGAAACACTTTCACGTGTCTGTGCACAGCTCGACGACGGGAATCCGATAAAAGTTTCGTGGATTATCCGCGGGCGGGTGCCGGGGGACGGGGGCCGAAGTTGGCTGTAACGCGAGCATATTGACCGCGACACGCGCTGGAATAATGACGACACGGGTGAGAACCCGGGAAAATCTATCGCGGCCTTTTCCTAGAGTTATAGCTATCGGTTAGCTCCGAAACCGCGGGTCATCACGATCCTGGCCACGTTCGGTACGAAGAGGGAAGAGCGGCGGTCGGTGAAGCGAGATGCAACGACTGGCTCGGAGACCCGGCGCGCAGCGAGAGCGAGTATTTCGCGCGAGGGAAAAGGAGGGAGAGCCGGTTATTAGCCTTGTACTATGTATGTGACGCGCACACAGTTCTACCGCCGAATCCTGCGGTAATTACCGTGCACGCGCGGTAATTTAGATCCTTCCCAGAGGGATTTATGCAAGGAAGGCTACGGAGAAGAAAACCGCCCGATTCGAGCGACCGAGTAAGCCGAAAAAAACGATTAAGCTCATTGATTTTAACTGTAATTCGATGAACGTCTCGGGCCACCGATGTAAGTACTTACCGTAAGACTATTTCTTAAACGGTTTGAGGAGCTTTGAGCGCAACGACCCACGGTGGAAATTAATTTCTGAAGTAATTTCGTTGGAACTGCTATTTACGTGCAATAGTTAATTGCATGCAGTAAGAAAATTTGCTTCAATGAATTGATACGTGCAGAGTTACTAACGTCTAAATTATGAGTCCTGTCAATTAAATGAACATTCAAATTGTTCATTAGAACTAAAACAACTCAAATTTTATTATCTAAAAACCATTTACCAATTTTTGGAATTATTATTTTGAGATCCAGGTGCCAATGACGTTTTATGAAACCGCAACAGTCGCGCTTTAATATTGTCTGTCTGCTGTTGTCGAAGAACAGGATGGATGAGGATTCCAGTGAAACCGCTGAAATCCTTAAAGGAAAGCGTTACGCGTGTTTGTAACCGTTGCTTACGACCCCCGCTGCGCTAGTGACGCGGATGAAAAGTGCAATGCGTAAAACGCGGCGCGTAGAAGTGACTCGCGACTCTGTCCCGTCGCGGAGATTATATACGCGACGAGCTCGAATGAAATGAACTGACCATTATACGTAGACATTGCAACAAACAGAATGCTTATCCCTGGTAATAGACCAACAATCTTTACTTCCGAGAAGGAGTAAAAAGAATATAAATGCGATTCCTCTGATGAAGGAGAGTTTATTTCTGCGCTACTTTGTTTTTCGCATATTTCTGGCGATAATTAAATGAAAAAGAAACTTTTAAGAGGATTCGTTTTAATCAGAAGTTTGTGTTTAATATTTTCAAATTGGTAATTTATGAAATTATTTCTATAAAATATGATTTTATTCATTTCTGCAGAATTAGAAATTTGCATCATTGAATCAAAAATTCTGCAGCTGTGTTTGTATTCTTTTTGTATTTGTATATAGTCGATAAAAATAACAATAACAAAAGCAAAAGTGATTGAATAATTTATTAAACATATGAATTATTGTGAGTCGACTATAAATGAGGAAATGAATTAATTGAATTATTCGTAGATTTGTCTTATTCATTTGATATACATATAAATCTCCAGAAAAGAAATAGTAATCCTTAATGCAACTAATTAATGAGCTAAAGTCAATATTAGGTTATTGGTAAAATGTTGGACGTCAATATTTGAAAACCTTTTGGGAGAGATGCGGTGAGGAGAATTTGGAGAGAAAACTGAACGCGGTAACGTTGTAAATTCTTGTGCTTCTCGCAAGCTTGCATCAGGAAATGAAGCGCTTCCGTGGGCTGTTGCGAATTCCGCGTGAAAACGCATAATGCAATACAACCTTCGGGCAACGGTGTTGTTCCGAGCGTGAAGCTAGGCAAAAGTGTCTTTCCGGTTACCTCAGGGAGAGAATCTTGATTCCGATAAAACTTGAGAGTGTTGGAATGTTTTTGCTGACATAGAATTTTTTTCATCCAGCCACGTTATAGAAGTTATATCTATTAATTTTATACCAGTTTAAACGTATCATTATTATATTAAATAAGGGTGGACATGTGCTTTACAAAAATCTGTATTACCAGGGAATTTGTATGACAAATATAAAGTTACGTAAATACGATTGTGCCAAGAGATTGTAAACACTGAGAGAAAGCTTGCAGAAAGTAAATTGTTGTTACGGTGAATAAAAGAAGATAAAAAGTGGGCGACCGGTGGAGGGAAGAATGAAGCCTCGGGAGCAAACTGTCTCCGTTTTATTCCCGTTCACGGTAATTCCCGGGAAGCCGCGTCGCGGAGCGTTACATAAAGAAATCCAACGTCGGGCAAAAAATATTACGACGTCCCCGGCCGTAAACGCCCACGCATTCCTTCGCATCGTGAAACGCGTCGCGCCGTAACGCCACGCCACCGGTGGAACGAGATTTACGAGGCTGTGATTCCTCCGCGATTGATCGGCAGACAATGGGGGCTTATTATCGTCTAGCGTTGTCGAAAAACGATTGCCTCCATGTGCGCGCGACGAATCAATGAGGCGCTTTTCTTTCACCCGTCGGAGCATTTACAACGATAAAATGAATCGTCCGGGACCGGTACGTATAAATTGTTTCAATTATCTCGGTGAAACGCGTTGCTTCGGGTTAAGGAGCCGATTGTTCTGCCCACGGAACGATAAATCGCGCCTCCTACGATTTACAATAAGAGACTGGTGATAATGGCCACTTCCACTGATACAGTTTCTCTTATATAGGAGTGGGGTGAAATGTTCTGTGTTACGGTGGCAGCGAGTACTTTCTCACCGCTCAGTGCGTCAGGGAAAATGAAGCAAAATAATTAAAAAACGAATCTTCTGTTGATTCGTCTTGGTTTCATTTCTCTGGTATTCGATGCAGGAAATAGAAATGATTTCCAAGAAATTACTGCGATTCTCATATATTCCATTATTACAAAGAATGATAATTCATGGATTAAATTAATAAAGACTGACTCGTATCATGAAGAATTCTGAACCTTTCATACAATTGATGATCCAGGTGTTCGAAATAAGATATATATGAGAAGTGTCGAGTGAACATTTCGCGAGGACACGTTCGGAGCCGAGTCAAGAAGTTTTGCGGTAAGCGTGGCCATTTTTCAAGTTCTCCGGTAGAAGATGGGAGGTGTTTTCGAAGCACGATCGTGGCGTAGACACGGGTGCTCTTCTGGAGGCAGGGCGATGGAACGGAGAAGCGAGGACGCATCGAGGCGTAAACGTCGATGCGAAGCGAATGCTAGGGAGGCAGAGAAGAAAATTTAAAGAACACTTTCGACGGAAAAGGCGGGCGCCGCTTTCCTAAAAGAACGAACAGACCAAGAACAAACCAGCGAAAGGATGAGACAAAATAAATCTTAAAGCGATCTATACATACACTAGAAAATTCGAACTTGCAAATGAAACGGCCAAAAAATCGGAGGTGTAACCTATGTCTTTTATTTACTGTATCCGAATAAATATACAAGCATTTCCCGTTCATGTACGTCCATACTTAAGGATCTAT
>NW_017162322.1:1500751-1536037 GCF_001652005.2 Ceratina calcarata | reverse complement strand
CTGTATAGCCAATACATCCTTAAAACGTACTCAGTTATGCTGGAACAATTGATTCTTTCTTTTCCTATTTGTTTTGCATATACATGCATGAAATAAAGCAATATTGAATTTCTGTAGAATTTTATTTCTGGCTTCAACATAATATAAATAAATCAGCAAAAGCTGTGCGGGGATATCAGTTGCAATATTGGAAAAGGATCCAATCAGTACGCATCTCTTCATATCGAGTTCTTAATAAACACGGGCCTCTCGTCTCAGCTATAACTGCGAGTGAACGTCGAAAGAGAACAAATGCCCCGAGACGTATTCGTCTGGTTGGAGGGTTTTAAAAATAAAAAAAAGCTCGGGGTGTATCTAATTCCCGCGGGAGCTTTCTACGTCATACCAGATGATTCAGCATAGCGAGGCATACTCATCCGTTACCTTCGATCGCGATTAGTTTTCAGGTTGCTGCCGAGTGCGTCGGTGTTGATCCACGTCGCGTACTGCGGCGTGTGCGTGACGGTGCTCGCGCACACTACTGGCTGGCTCGTGTCGCGAGAAGAGCCAGCGAAACGAGGATGCACCTGCTGGAGCCAATGAATTATGGCCATTGCTGATGCATCGTCTGCAGCTTCAAGTGCGACCGGCGTGACGAGCGTCGGTCATCGAAACAGGTCTTGTCATTCTCTTTCTCTCTGTATATCTCTCTCTCTCTCTCTCTCTCTCTCTCTCTCTCTTATTCCAAGCATACCTTTCAACTTTTATTAGAAAATCTCGTGCCATGAAGCAATGACACATCAATGGACGAATATTCTGGATTTTGTGTAATGGGTATCATGAAAACTCTAAGCAAACAGATACCTTGATAATTATACATAAATTATATTATTATAAAAATATAAAACTTAATAGGAGAAAGTATGTGATAACAAATGTTAAATGATGTTATTTAATTTCTATGTACTTGCACCTCGTGGAAAATATTTTTCACAATTAATCAGCGGGTACATCAATCTCGCTCGTTGAATTTTATTCCAATTACGTGCATGAGCAAATTAGGGGACAGCTGGAACATGGAATTATAAATCTGAATGTTTTTGTCTTCTGAAAGGTTGGAGCCACTCCAGGATCATTCTGGGTAATTAACTACGGCTAGTCTTCTCGGGCAAACAGCTTCTTTATTCCCGACTTTCATGATTGCGCATAAAATATGCACACATTATGTGCAGTTCTTAAAATTGCAACAAATCCTCTCCCGGCATACCCTGTTAAGAATGAAATAGAAAACACATCAAGATCCGATTTGTATAATCGATCACCAATACTTAACCCGAGATTTAATGGCAATACTTGATTTGAGGTTTAATGGCACTTGGAACTCTTATCGGACGCCAATGGCCATTTAAATGGATTCGATCGGCTCGCGATTCATAGAAAAGTCCAAATTCCAATGTCCGCGAGTTATGCATAAAATGATGCATAGTATTTCGTGGCACGTATACGAAAGGCAGAAATAAGCGGTGTGTTAACGCTTTGCATATAGAAAATGTTTCATAATTTAACATTTCATTGTTCAATTATCACAAGAAACATGAATTTCATTGCGTTCCAGGCTTAGTTTTGGCTCTCACTGTATGTGGCAGCAGCGTTTTATTACGGAACGTGCAACGATGAATCGCAGGTGTGTAAATAATTAGAACGCGTGTACCCGGTAAACAGAATTGTTCCAAGTGGCAATTCCGGCATCGTGTAACGCAATGCAGCTGTCAGCCATTGATTTGTTTATAGGCGAGGCAAGCTTTTGCCTTTGTGCGCCGTAGAATATATGGCCGTGCCAATTTCATATGGCTCCAATTTATTCTTAACGTTCAGAATCGTGCATCCATTAACTGACACTGTCCAAATATAAATGAAAATTAACAATCTGTTACTTGTTCTACACTATAGTTCAACAGTTGGTACACAACATGACATAACTCCGTTTGCCTGAAGCGAGAAACATCGCCTGACCAGAATTTTTTATCTTGTCCAAGCGAGAATAAAACAGAAAAAATAGTTAACTGGTATAACAACGCTGGTCATCGATTAATAAAATTTGTGTCAAACTATTCTGATAACTCTTTCATTTCAGAATATGCAGACTTTGAAATTGCACTTCACTCGTTATTATGACTTTCAATGCATACGTGAAGTATATATTTTTAATAGTTGAAACCACGTTCAATTGGTCCTCATTATAAAATCTGCATATCAGAATAATACGTTCAGCCGTGTTCGCTCGAAAACGGCCAACAAAGCAATCGTTCTGTTGGCTGAAAAATTCGATTGTCCGCGCCGCCGATTCTCCAATTAGTCGAGGCACGGTTTCGCTATAAGTGGGGTAAAATGATTTGTTAGTTAGCACACGTGCACTCGTGCATCACGGCTCGATACCGTGTTGCGTTATACAGATCTGTTTACGGTTCTCCAAAATATCTGCAAAGCCGAACGAGGAAACTGCTCGATAAACCAGTGATTAATATCATTCAGAAAAAGCATTTAATTTACACGATTATAATAAACGTTAGAAACTTCTCCTAGCTAAACTTAATGCGATCAGGAGACAGGAACTATGTCTAGAAATTATTACTTCAGAAAGCAATACTAGTGTTTTAAGAGCAAACATGATTTAATCGAGTTTCGGAGAAGGCATAGTGCCGGGGTCTCTAGTTTGCAAGTACATTTTCCGGGATCCAGTAGTTTGTTCGGTGAAGAAGCGACGTAAATTGTACGAATCGGTGGAACACGTTGATAATCGGCAGTTCGGATCATTGAGCTCCGCGGGAACAATTAGCAGGCTCGCTGCGGCTTCGGTTATGCCTCATAGGTACTGAGGCAGGCAGTTTCTATATTGAGTCATAAAAGGCCGTGACGTAAACCGAGATAATGGGCCGACTTGGTCCACTTAAGACGCGGAAGGGGGAACTTATGACGCGTGTTCATGAGCGAGTACCATGGTAAGGTGGCTGGGTACGGGTAGTCGTAACACTTGCAGCCGAAGGTTTCAAGTACGGTCCAATTTATGTGTGCGCCGTATTAACGGCGACGTGTTACGACTCGGAAGCCCGCAATACAAGACGACACGTCTATAAGCCGGTGACCAAACTTGCTCGTAACACTTTAAATTACCGCCTTGTCCTGCGCCCGAAAGTGTCAAATGTTGACCGAATGTTATTATGGCGACTGTTGGCTCTCGAGCGTGGTCTGTTTAATTTTGTGAAACTGCCGTGGGGTTTATTCAATTTGTTTATGCGAGCTCTATTTACATTTTCTGTTTTACTGATCTGAGTTGTATTCGTTAAAAAACAGTTTTATTCACCAGTTAATATTTTCATTCAATTAATTACGTACAGTTTTAGTTCTTATTCTTTCCGATAGTAATTTTAATTTGATACATGAAATAACACGATCAACTTCACTTCGTCAATATTGATTAACTTTGGCATTTAAATGATTTTATTCGTTCGTAGGTATAACGTACTGAATAGATTTACATATTATCACGTGATAAATGTTATCTATAATATACATCTATATTGCGTATTTTGCCACGTTGTTTTCGCGACGTTTATGATACTGTATTATCACATTCTGAAATAACATAACAGATTCTTAAAATATTAAATGATACCACTGCTTTATTAATCTCATATATTATTATTTGAAACACCGTTTTATGCGATATTAAGTTAATGCAAATACTAACGACTGTTTCTCGTAAAATTCTTATGCACGCAATCTGGGTACGACGTTGCAGCCCCTTGAAGAATAAATTTGAAACCTAGCACGACACAAAAATTGCGACGACTATCGTACATAACACACGTAACGCTGTTTCGCTGTAATACAATTTAATGAACGAGGACAACGCCTTTTTAGCATAGACGACGGCATGCTGCATTATGTATATACAATTCTAACGTGACACATAAACGCGTACATACCATGAATATGCAGTTCACAGTATAAAGTGGAAGCATGTTCATTATTTGTCAGATCCGATTCGATGAAAGTGAATCAGGCGAATTGCTTACGAAAATAATCAACAATTCGAGTGGCGCGCCATCTCATGAACAAGAATAACAGAAACAACGGGATTGCATACTATTCGGCTGACTCGGGTAGACAAATTCGCTATAGGGTTTGCGGAACGTAGGAACGTGCACTTACCAGTCATGTCGCTTCCCTTCAAGCCGCGGGTACGCGACGCGACGGGGGAAACTTCAAACTTCTCCCTTGGTTCGCGTGCCGCCCCCGTCCAAGTCCTCTCCCTACACACAACAGTAACAATCCTTTGCATGTTGCTTGTTGAACTGTATCCCTTCCGTCAAATGTTTCTCGGCGCGTACTCGAAAATCTGCTCCCTCTGATTGTATTACCTTGTATCATACTGAGCATCCAACTTTCCGCAAGCTTTGTGTCTGTCGACCGTGATTTATACACGTATAAATATCGATTTAATCTGACGGAACATTGGTAATCAGACGGTTTACTGTTAATTTTAATTAAATTTCTAATTCTCTGAATTTACAGACGTATCGATCCCTCACACGTAAATTGAACGATCGATTCGAACACTTATCGAATTTCATTAGACTGGTAACAGACGCACCAAAATAATTAACTCTCTACTCTGTGATCCGATCCAATTTTCCTCGTGCTCCTCATGTCATTAGTCAAAGCACTAATTCAAAATTTTAAACTGATGTGTAAATAAATTGAAACCACTTACCAGACAATTAACAGATTATTCATGCTGTACTTTTATAGATCAGGTTACTTAATTAGATTTAAAATATAATGCAATATTAAAAAATATAAAATTCGCAGGTAATGTTGAAATTTTTTTCTTACTGGCATTTTAGCTTAATGTTTCAAAGCAACAGATAAACCGTTGTTATCGAGATGGACCTAGCTCTTCGGCTAAAATCAACTGAAATCTAAAGACCACTGTGCAAGATAAATCCTGTGGCAACATTTAATTCCTTTGTCACGTCATCTTTTATGTCGCGCATTTCATTTGTCTCATTGTTCGTTCTAAAAAGCAGGAAGCTCGAGTTTACGAGCAAAGGGATATCTCAAAATGTGGCCGAAAATAGTAGAAGCTTGATTACAAAAAAGTTATATAAAACATAATCAACGAAATAGATTGGTTATAAACAGCGTTTAATTAAATATTCTTGCAGTGACGAATGTGTAATTAATACTGTTTTATTTGTGGTGCATTCACTTACAATTAAACAAATTTTACTTGATTGTCTGTATCCTACGGAGGAATAAACTTGACTTATGCAATTTTAAAGGAGACAGGGAACTTAACATATACTTTGGAACGCGTTCGAAAGTTCGACGTTTGAATCGAGAACGCGAGGAGGCGTTCGTCGAACTTCCGCGAACAGAAATACATTCGGCCCGACTGCATTTTCATAGGCGAAAAACTGGCGTGTACACTTGGTGAAAAAAGGCGAACGGAACAGGAACGGACGCGTAATAGTTGGAACGCGGAGGGAGGCGGAGGTGGATCCGCGAGATATCGTACAAAGGAAGTGTATCGAGTTCTTCCTGCGGGGCGGCATCGCAACCGAAAAATTTCGCAATACCTTTTGTTCCTAAGTTCCGCGGTCTTGGGTAAGTTGCGCGGGTGTACACGTTCGAGTCTGCCAAATCTAAAGTAGTTCGAAAACGCAGAGCCGTGCAAAACATATCCAAGCGATTCACTGCTGCCGCCCTCCGGGGGTCGAAACTCGTCTCTCCCGCGTTCAACGGGAGAAAGAACTCCGCGGAATGCAGTCGGTTCCCGGTGCTTCCGATCTCGCGACGGCGCAGGAAGTCGCCGCGCGTTTCTTACAGGCGAAACTTCTACTCGCGGAGCACACACTCGTTTTGTCGCGTCGCGTCGCATCGCCGGATGACAGCCTCCGCCGTGCCTGTTAGGACGCTTCTTTCAAATACAGTTGAATAAACTATGAGAAATGAAAAGAAACAAATTTCATGCAAGCTGAATTACTGTCAACTAGCTATCAGCCGTGTTTCACTTTAAAACTTCCTTCCCTCTGCGTGCTCGCGTAACTGGACGTAAATACATGCAGGAAGAGAAAAAACAACTAAACGTTTGTAGATTTATTTGAAACTAAAAAGATAACAATGATAATGCTCATACGAATAGAATTCTGATGTACGTCTGACCTATGACTGACTTGTACTACTTAAAATTTACTTTAGCGTCCAACGCGTTCTGTACGATTGTATCTTTAAAACGTTTTAATCAATTTTTCTAATCTATATGAATTAAATGCACTAAAATGATAGAAGTACGTCCTGTTCAATCGACGTTACTATTTGAAAGATCAATTCTTCGCATCGGTTTAAAAGCGCGTTTACTGTTTTTACGTCTCCCTCGTTACCTTGTAATCGGAAGGATGGGCATCGAGGAACAAAGAGAAACATTAATTCACGTCTCGTACTGCAAGTCATCAAAGAGCGCGAAGCACCGACCGACCAACCGAATGAAATAATTGTCCCCGGTTAATGTCTAACGACCTCTCTAGACAGCGTCACCTCGAGTGGAAATACCCGGGACTTGGTCGATGTCATCTCTGCTTGGCTCGTCGTACTATATCTAACAAAGATCGAAAAGGGAAATTGTTCAAATGTTTCTCTTGGCAACGACGATAAAGGGAATAATCTTGAATCATTTATAATACAACGGGAACGTCACAGTTGTTCTTTCCGCACCAACCAATTATTTCACGTCCTTCACTCTTTCGTTCACGTTGTTTCGGTAATTACTCTGACCGACGATCTTTTGTGAGAGGCATCCGGATCGAAATTTTAAATCGTCATGACCTCTGATAGTCTCCATAAAATGTTTGATAAAACAGGTTCATTTTGTATAATTTGAATGTAATACGCCATACGCCAAAATCGACTAGAATAGATAAGGAATATGCTAAGCGGGTTAATAGTTAAAAGAACAAGGAAGGATATTCAGTATAAGTATGCTCGGCGAGGAAGTCGTTTTTCTAGTAATGGCAATAATAACGATAATATTAAAGGAACGAAGTGTCGGGCAAAACGCAACCCACTCGGTCCCCCTTCCCCCTCCCCTCGTGCACTCATTATTCGTTCTCGGCATTTTGCCAGTAATAATGAAAAGTATCTCGAAGTTATGTAACTCTCATCCACGGGAAATGAGAATCCATGAACGCATTATGCGGTACCAATACTATTGGTCGAACGATATCCGAACGTTCAGCTGAATAAGTAAATAGTTTCTACCGCCGTGCTGCGCTGCGCTGCGTTGCTCCGGATTTGTACATAATGCACAAACACACATACATATATAGACGTCGACTTGCTGTTTCCCCGATCAGTCAAACTACATATCTGACTAACTAAAGGAAATCTTTTTATTTCATATTACATTGAAACTTTCGGTTGATTCAATAAGAATACCTATTACTTCTTGTCGAATGCAATTTCTGGGCAAGTTCGCCGGTGCACGCAGGATTATTCCAATTGCCAAACTATGTAACCGATATCAGCTCTTGTTGTTGGCACACCGGGAAACAATCTCTCAGTGATGATCGGGTTATGATCACTGAGAGTTTCCAAGTTGAAACGGAAGGTTAATGCATTTCATAAGAATAATTTGGCAATTTAACCGAAATTCCAAATGAGGATAAGCATATAAGATCTTACTATCTTGAAAATATACATTTATTTCGAATCTTTGCCTGTACGTAGTAAATTTTAATACGTGCAATTTTTAATAATAAGGAAAATTTCAATTCAGAATACGCGTGTATTTTATACTTATAATAAATAGTAAATTGTTTATAATTTCTTATCGATATAAAAGTATACCATTTTTCTTTTTCCAATGAATTATAATACCTAAGCCAAAAAAACCAAGCGACCTAAATGTTCTGACTACCGTAAAGGGGCATCGTACTCTGAAAATAGCCGCATTTTACTTTTCGCTACACGCATGCAGCCAAGCTAAAAAAATCGGAGTTAAGAGGAGATAGAAAAAATAGTTTTCTATTGTAACTCTTAATTTATAATATATGAATAATACTATTGTTTCCAAATTAAATTCCAAATTAAATAGCATCAATTCTTTAACATATTTTGTAGTTTTCTTAAACCAACATTAAAATCATAGACGTACAATAATAATTTTATTGTAAAACTGTTTTTCATTCATTAATTAGTAATTTACTTTCAATTATTCGAAATACTTGACATTTATCCCATTTATCCCATCCGACATGAAAGTTTCATCTTTTGATACGGAAAAAACATCAGAATACATGCTTCCTCTGTATTGAAAATTCACTTCCTGTTATTTGTACCCTCCCTGTTATTCCTATTTCAAAAATGTTTTCCAAATGTCGTTGAACTCCACAGCAAATCCTCTGCGTCGAAACTTTTCTGGCAAATTATTAAACCATGCTGAAATAAGCTGCTACTCATTGAAGAAAATAAAAAATAATGTAATTTTAGTATGCTTTAACACAGTTATGTTTTTTGAAAAATTTTTACAATAATTTTGTAGTCTTATTTCTGGAAAAATGATTGCCAGTATTATTGGGCAGTTAATTATCAGAATTCTACAGCAGTAGGTAACGTTAATGTTTCCGAGACTGGACAGACCATGCAATGCACATCATACCGATACCGTGTATGGCGATGCAGCATCGACTTGAACGAGGACACGCGCTGCGACGAAACTCGGCTGTCCCTTTCTCCCGTGAACCGACGCCCGAGGTCGAGACTGTTTCCGCTGAAATTCTGTGTTAGGCGAGCGACGTCCATTAATGAAAATCGATTACCCATCAGAGCTGCTGCTTACACCGATGCGCGTCAAAAGCTCGTGCACGTATGCACGTATGTATATCTCCGGCCTCATCGGGCCGGGCGGCCGGAGTTACAGCATCCTACCAAGCTGACGGTGTGCTATACGTGTTCCCGGCTTATATACGCTAATTCCCGGGATTTCATGAGTCGCATTAGCTTGACGAAAAATAAGTCGGCTCGCACTGCCGAAGAGAAGGGCACTCTTTCACGATTACCAATAATTAATCGAACCGTAGCGTGACGCACGGAAAATGTACTCTCGTCTTAAAACTGTGCTGCCTTACAACGAATTCGCTGAGAAATTTTTCACTTCGACGTCTATTATGCGAGCTAATTACGTCTGATCAATTTTTAAGTACATGAAATCAAATATTGCATTATTCTGTTACGTACAACATTTACTTATCAAATATTTGATAATTGTTAAAATATAGGCCAATTTGGATCAAGGTAATGTTCATCAAATTAATGGGATATAATTAAAATGGTCTTTCAATTTGTGCACTCAAATATTCTGTTCATTATGTGATTTTGATGAATATTACAATTTAAAGCAAGAGAGATAGAGAGAGAGGACGGCCAATTTAGCAAGACTTTACAATTACTACCTCATTTTCATACGAAATTAAGCTATAAATATTAGTTATAGAAAATACGCAAGAGTAACTTAAAATCCTATTCTAAGCAATTTTTAATCCATACCCTCAGTGAAGATTCTTGAAGTACCTGTCAAACGTCTTTGGAGAGATTTGTGGTTCACTATTGGTAGAATAAATCGTAATGCAGCTATTATAATGATTTTCATTTAGGAAATCTCCTGGTTCATTTAGAAACGGGACTTGGTAATCCTTCTTCTACGGTATTACTTGCAGTCTAAATCCGACTTATTAAATTTCGGACCCGTATGGCAATGTATAAAGCATGATCAGCATATTGGAACTTACTTTACAAATTACTACTTTCATAAACGCGGTTCAGATGATCGCAAATACTTGTTTAATATTATTTTATCCCGCAATAATTTAATGTATGTCCAACGGCATTAAGAATGTAATTTGCATTTTAGCGATTTTGAACGTAATCAGAAAAATATTCATCTTAATATATTCCACGCATTTCTTTTTCCAAAATATTCCAACCAGAATTAAATGAACAGGAGATTCAATCGTCACAGAAATATCAATTTGCCACTTCGGTAGCAACGAACAAAGTCAGAGTCAGAGTCCTCCTTTGTTGGAAGGACTTTAACGCACGCAGGAGGCCATTCACCGACACGAGTTTGGACGGAATCGAACTACGCTGTTCTCGACGCTGGGTGCTGTGTTTCCGGTAGCTGGACCGGGCATGGCATTCTCGTTGACGCTGCGTCATTTCGGCTTGAAACGTTCGGGCACACCGCGCCGTCCCCATTATTTTCAACGGCGTTCTGAAAAGAGCGCGTCGATTCGACGGTGACGGTATCACTCGTGTGCGACGAGTACATGCATACTCGGCACAAGGGTATACACATTTACAGACTTGCGTTCAATTTGTGCGTAACGCGTTTCTGCGTTGATGAACTATCCCATTCCCTTCTATCCGTACCGTCGCATCGGTGTCAACAGATAAAAGAAGAGCCTACAGCGAACTTCAAATCATTTACACGTAAACTAGACGACTGCTCATTATTAGAAATTGAAATGTATAATAAGTACGGGTACGTTAATATGTTAATGGAGCTAAATATGTACTGTTAGCTGATTACATGGCTGAATCAAGAGGTACTTGTTACAATCCTCTTGAAAGACATGATGGAACACACGATTCATAGAAATATCTCTTCACGTAAGGATAAGAGGGATGAAAAACAGACAAGCGTATGAAATACACATGGTCCTCTTACAGGCAGATAAAAGGACACAGAAGAAACAGCTGTACGAAAGTTTCTTATAAATACGAGGTGCAACAGGAATATACATTAACGAGTCAGATGAAAGTACATGATGATAAAATAGATGCGTGAATAAAATGAAAGTTCATTTATTTAAATGTAAAACGTGATGGGGAAGAAAGGGTTAAGTAGTGCGATCATTTGCTATAAATCTCGATATTTCATCGAGTAGCAAATGTCTGGAGACGGTTCATTTCTATAGCAAAGTAGGACTATTTCCCTTAGAAGGGTTACACAGTATTCCTAGAGGCACGGGGATGGCTTCACGCCGCCGCGGCGAGCTATAAAATTCTGAACGGCGCGGGAGTGGAGGACAGAAAAATCAATTAGACTGCCTCCGACAGCCACGTCGCCATGATTCAGGAAACCGATAAATCTGGGCGCACCGACATCAGCACCTCCGCCGAGATCTTAAGTATCTCACATCGCCTCTCCAGCCCCCCGAACCTCCCGCCCGGCGTCCTACTTCCCGACCGCCCCTGTCCTCCATCGTTCTTTTCTTTTCACCAGGAATAAAGGCCGTGATGAACACCTAACGATGACAAAACCGAGATTTTTCCGGCGAATCAGCCGCAACGGCTGCGGATACTGGCTGCTCCGTTTTGGTTCTCCGTCTAAAAAATAACTCGATCAAAATTTGATTATCGTGTACAGTTGCAATAATTACATTCGACTCGGCTTTTAATCCCGATTTATCCTTTATGCAAACGAGGGAATGTTCCTCTAATTAACATCGGAACGTTTTCAACGAGGTGCAAACATTCCCAAACGAATCGATCCCTTTTTTGATAATACAGATTCACGATTGACTGATTTGGCGAAAATTAAAAATGAAACGAGGTCTCTGAAGCAGTCGTCAAAGCTATACGAGGCTCGCGCGTGTTCACGTTTCAATACATCCATGACTCTGTTCCGATTGTGGAATTATTATCAGACAGACGGCAGCAGAGGAGAAAAAAAGGTTCATTTCGACATGTGTGCACCGATTTTAATGAGTTCACCTTTTACAAACGCTCAAAAATCAGTGAAATGTATTTTTAAACGAGATCGTTATACCGCTATTAAAAGGCGGTATTCACGTGTTCAAATACGCATGTACGTACATGGAATAAATAGAGGAGTTTTAGTTATAAAAAAATTCACAAGCAGTTATATGCCTGGATTTCTACGCTATTAAATGACATGGTGATTAAAACGTGACAGAGTTCGGTTTAGATTTTTTAACATTTCTCGTTTCTAGTATATTTTCCTTTTAATTAAAGAGATGACAGCTGCTTAGTGTATCAATCATTAATTTAAAACCTATTTAAACGTGACGCACATCGAGAACACGAGAAGTGCCCATGTATTGTTGAAGCGTAGCGAATTCGTAATTAAATGTACTCGAATTGATACACGGGAATTCTCTAGCGAACAGCATAGAGATTTAGATGAGTAGTTCCCTGATCAATGGACGCGGGAAACCAATTGCTTTCCTAACCCACTTGATTACTGCTTGAGAGAATCTACCTTTTCCCCGAATTGCAGCAGCATTTAAATGCCTCCTCTACGCTCCGCTGCGTAACAAAGTTAATCCTGAATTCGTGCGACCTAACACAAAAAATACGCGTTCCAGCCGATTTATTGTTATAGAATTCAATCGATTTTACTGGAAGCGTGTTCAATTAACTTGATCAGATCTTGTTTAAAAGAGAGAAATATGCATTAGTCCTGGAATAAAAGGGTAAATAACTATTTCTGTAATTTCTTTTAATGCATCACTGTAATTAATTGATGATTTTAAGTAAGCCCCTGTATAACAAATGTGGATAGGAAAACTTATTATTTATAGTAGAGAAGATTGAATATTTGTAAAATTCTGGAGATATAAAGAATCGTGAGTCTGCTCCATTCAATTTGCATTCTATTTAACACTACATCGTCTGGAACTCTGAAAAAACGCTTGATGTCAAATATAATTTGACATATGCTGACAATGGCTACCCCAGTGAGGAAAATCGATGCCACGGAGATTTCTCTAGCGGAGGGATAGAGATTTTCACGTTACGGTTTTAACACGTTAAAATTTGGGCGCGACACGAAATGTTTACGTCCCGGGATAAATATCGGTCGGGATTATTGAGCGACGGATAAAATTATCGAATTTAAAATGTGCACAGAGCCGTGCGTGAACGCAATTTAAACTATCGGATTGGAACGAAGCCTGGAGCATATTATCTATTTTGCGATCATCAATTTCCGCGGCTCGACCGCCGCGACATGAATATTCAAACAACCTCTATGTGCGTTACATCAAAGGCGTGCATGCATTTTTTCTACATATATCTCTATATACACGTCAGTGTGTCGCGATAAAGCGAATACGTTATCCGCGAGCCGATTATGATAAAGAGTGATCTCCGAAAAATATCTAGTGGACGAATTTACAGAATTAATAGGACGTGCCAAAAGAAATTTTTATTGTGATAATGTACATTGCGAATGGTATTGAAGATAATTCGAATAAAATAGCAATATAATAGATTAGAATTACGAATCTCGTGCGAGCACAGTTGGCGTACAGCGTTACGCAAAGACTCGTATGAAAGTTTAACTCACAATCGTCGAATCGTTTTAGCAGGATTATTCGACACATGTGCACGGTGCCATTAATCCCCGGTAGCAATATTCGATGCGAATAACGGATCTGTTATCGGTATCCATTGCGCATCTATAAACGTGGCGTTTGTAATCTTCCGACATAATCTCATTTATTATGAAACATATCCGGTCACGGAAATTCTTTTACAACGACCGGGCGCGCCGTGCCGCGGACGCGCGGAATTTGTACAGTGCGACATTTAAATTTAAAATCAGAATTTAGTCCGGGCCCGGTCAGATAAATATCTATAAACGCTCGAATAATAAAAGTACACTCGGCGATGCGGTGGCCGGAGCTACGAGAAAACGTGAAAAATAAATACCGCGTACAAAAAAAAGAATGGAAACCAGCGGCGCGTTAAATCCGTTTTGACGGTAACTCACTCAAACAAAGAACGTGATTTTTAGATTGATAACGAATGGAATGACTGGATGGGATAGGATATAAATCTAACGAGAGCCAAATGATAACACGGTTTACTTGACAACCATAATCTCATTTAAATTTATATAATATATAAATTAATCGGTACTTGTCATCCGTATTTTCGGATTAAGAGATTGGAAATATATTTGCTCCAGCGACTATTATTTCCTCGTACCTCAAGGCAGCTCGCATGTGGCAGATTCTTGACACGATTTAAACTCGCGAGCACGTCGAATACTGAGTACTGTGCTACCAGCACGGTTTACACGGCACGCGATTTAAGCAACGTCTCCTTCGACGGACAATAACGTCGGGTAGGTACGGTTGTCACCAAGGCGCTCGTAATTCACGAGATTCCTGGCGTCTTTATCACGAGACGCACGCACGAAGAGCGCGCATTCCGAAGCAAACAACGCGTGAAGTTCGTGACTGGTTCTATAACAACCCTCGAACTGCTGCAGTAGGTTACGGAGGGATCAAAGATCGCAGTTGCAATCACTGCGAGAGAGAATTTTTTCGTCTGCGTCGCAAAGAAAATTGGGCGGGATCGATCGAGCATGCATATTTCAGCTACCTCTCCTGGCCTCTATCGTTCCCCGAGCAGGTATCTTTTCAATAGTCGACCCCGCTCGCTGAAACCGAACTTCCGCCGAATACTCGGCGCTATTAAACGCAGCCCGCCAATGCCGAGAAGCTTGTAGCCAATTTTCCGAATGGTTTCGATGCGCGTTTGCGGCCTGCAACGCGCCAATCGTCTGCTAATGGTTTAATGCTTTCTTGATTTCTCGCCCGATCGTGCCCGCTTGTTGCCTTCGAGGGAGATAGATATTGTGTGCAGTAACGTGAGTCAAAATACCCAGACTCAGGTAAATGTAATGGAAAACGAAGCTCCGGTGCCTAGAACCGAGTGAGTCCAAACCGATATCATAATTCTCTAGCGAATCGAGCTGCCTGCGAGACTCCCGTCTCCAGTCTCGCGGAAAAACGGCTTGTAATAACGTAATTTCGTTAGTTGCCGGTTTCACGGTGGCGAAAGATAAATGTGTTGATTTTTAATAGTCATAGTGAGGAAAGAACGGGCTAACGAAAAGAGAGCGCAATTATTACACTCGAAACTTTTGTCATATAAAATTGCCACATGATGTTCGCATCTGTACTTACGTTTTTATTAACACTAGAAAGACTGAAACTTAGTATATACCTATATTGCCCAAAGCAGTCAAAATGACTACATTGTGAANCTTGGGCAATCTAGTGTTAAAAGAAGAAACATTAAAATATTGTCAGATCAGAATTGATCAGAGTACTTGGAAGGTATGGAATGAAGCGTAATGGAGGATGGGAGGGAGGAACTAATCACGGTTGTTTAGTTTTTTTGCACCACTTAAATGAAATATCATCGAAGGGAACTCTTCCTATCGAGTACACTTCGCAGTTAAGTGATTGCCGTCTCTTCCGGAACGCACAAGAAGGGCGCGTCGCGACCATCGGAAACGCTTTGCGCCAAAGTGCAGCACAAATAACAACCAGGTAAAAACTGATTTTACACGAGTGTCTGCGATCCTCTTCTAATCGATACACTTATTCGTTCTGTAATTTCCCTCAATTTCAATTTCATTAACTATCGTCATTCTCAAAATTCATATAAACTGGTTATAATAAATATTTAAAATCAAATGTTACATCGTCGTGGTAATCTGTACATAATTAAGAGAAAGTAGACCCAATATTTTTTCAATACCACTCGATATATCTCAAAATAGGTGTAACAGATGACATAGTTTACGAAATGTTATAATTATTCAATTATGATTCGCGTTATACGAAGTACCACATTGCCGAGAGCTTCATGATCTGTCTAACGTATCTGCGCCAGCATAACGAGGAACGCTGAGAGGGAACGAACCCGAGTTCTCGAGTTTGGACAGATCTAAATTACATAATCTCGGCTTCCTGATACTACCGAATCACTTTCAAAGGTGGATAACAGTCGCAATATATATCCAACATAATATCCTACGTCTTACGTACTGTGATACGTATAACTATTAATTCCGTCCATATAGTTAATTGCATATCGTCTTAAGCTTCGAGTAAAAACGATTACACTGCATTATCTATTTAAATAAATTAAACCATTTTTTGAGGCATCGTATTTGATCTCATATTCAGTCGATTTTAAATGACCTTAATTACTGATAGTCCATGCGGTACGGCAGGAGTTGCTGTTTAAAATTAGCTTTGCACCCGAAGTATCACGGCGAGTTGCTCGTTTAGCTGGGAAGACGCACGTTTTTGTTTGTGACACGTGTCATTTCGCTCGAACGTGATAAACGCCGCGGTCGGAAACGAGAAAACGTTTTCGGTACGGTCGATGATTTTCAGAACGGCACCGCGAACAGTGGCGTGGAACGAGGCGCAAATTTAACTGCGGAAAAAGGAACCGAAGGTAAAGAGAGGAGAATAAAAAAAAAAAACGATTTAATTAACCGTCGCTGTAAACGCACGATCGCATGGCGGAAGATAGATAACCGGGCATGTAAAATAGGAAGAATCGCGGCGAATCTCGCGTAGCGGAAGCGACATGACAAACTCGTTACTGGTAGGTACACTCGTCATGCCGCTTTTGCGGTTCGATTATCCTATCGTTGGTTAAAGTGATACGTGCCAGCGCAGTGGCCGCCCAGCTGAATCCTATAATCCTGGCGAATTCCAGCGAAGCCCCTTCGCCCTCGCCCGCCACTGGGCCGCGGTATATCGCGATTTATTTCGTTGCCCCGCTATGCTGCGATTCGTTTGAAGTTCCTTTCAATGGACGCTTCCGGCCGTTCCAGCTAGATACACAAACGTACCAGAAACTTTCCTATGAGGCCCTCGCGAATCATTGGAAATCGATAACTTGGAAAAGTTAAACGATAAGCTGTACTTGCGTGATTGACGGCTGCTGCTGCTGCTGCTGCTACTACTACTACTGCTGTTGCCTTGGCCCGACGCATGAATCATGGCTCGGCACTGGGTATGTATCGCAGGAACGCTTTAATGACGTGGAATTTCGACCCGTATTTTTCTTTTCCACGAGATCTACCGACACCCGATTGTGTCTTAATCGATCCGGTATTCGGTGTTCGAGTGTCGCATTTTGGACAATCGTTTAAAAGCGACATTGATTTATAAAAAATATTATTAAATAAGAAATCGATATTAAATTTTCGGTCAATATAAATTGTTCTTTTTATATAATTCTATGCCTCTTTTAAAGCAACGAATTTATTCACATATATTTGATATTCAAGGCCTTTTATATTTTATAGATTAAAATATGAAAAATTGAATAGCAACGATTTGAACATTGAAAATTGTCGAAAACGCAACGCGGTAAAAGAAATTTTAAACGCATTTCTCTTTCACTCTTTTTATGGAAAAAACGAGCCTTGTGACTAACCTAATTGAACGAGTTGGGGAAACCGAATCTACAGTATACCTGCATAGGTGCATATACACAATACGATGCAATAGTAAAATTGAAATGAAAAAAATGTACTTTGGATAAAAGGAGAAAAATAGATTTTCCGAGCGAGAAATGTGTTTCAAGTATTTGAAGCGTGTAAACGAAACACGTCGACGGTACATTGCTGTTAATTGCTTATATTCAGACATAAATCCATATATTTTTCCCTTTAGGTATCATTTCATAATAGGAAGCTGTGAATACTGAGATTTATATAACGTTTTTTAACAATTTGTGCACATCCACAAGTGAGAGCTGCATTCTATTTGAAACTGAGCTTAGAAATGAGAAATTCGAATATTTCAGCTGCAGGAGTCCGACGGACGGTGGTTAGTCGAACATATTGAAAAAGGAAAGAAAGGTCTCGATAATTAGTCGACGTCCGTGCCAGAGGAAAGTTCGGTACATGGTAACCTATAAGTTTCCCCGGGTACAGCGGCGGGAGCCGCAGTTACGAAACAACCATAACAAAAGATGGAATTAATTAGGATGGGAACGATCGCCGGTTCGATGAAATCCTGTTGGCAATGGTCCAGTAAACAAGTAGGTATTGATTCAGATGGCAAAGTGGAGTTGCCCGCTCGCTCGTGGGAGTCGGATTAGGGGTGGGACACACACTCGGCTCGCATTAACCGGCTGTCGTACCTACGTATTTATCCGCAAATTTATATCTTCGGTACATATGTGCCGCCGTTTAAACACAGTGGTTCCGCGCGCGCGATGAAAGTTGCGCAACGGTGAAATACAACGGGACGGCGGCCGATCGCGTGTGTCAATTAGTATTCAATTTATGACTAACGGCAAAAACGTAACTCGGTGGCCTGTAACGCGGGACCGCACGACCAGGTACACACTCCTCCGCAAGTTTCCGATACGTTACAATGGATTTCATTAAAAACGTTTGTCACGTAAAATCAAACCAGACTGAACAGAAATACTAGCGTTTCAAAACTAAAGCCCGGTATAGGCGAGCTTTTTATGAAGCATTACATTAAATATAAAAATCCAGTACATTCACTGTTAAATTTGATAAATATAATTTATCTAAAATAAGAGAATTCGCATTGAAAAATCTCGACAGTCAGATTGTGTCATCAGATTTGTATAATTTCTTCGTTAATGTGTTTGGAAATGGCGTGAAAAATTTCTGAGTAATAGTGTACACTGATAGTATTGTTGGCTGCTTCGATCGTCGGATTTGGTCGAGAGTAGCAGCTAGATTACTCGTAGCGAGCCATCGCGTCGGCCGGTCGCCACGCCACGCCGCTGTTTCGAAATAACGATAGGTCAGCCTGTTACATACATACGCTCGATATGAATATTGGCGTGTGAACGCGATGAAAGGTAAATATCAGAAACGCGACCGTAAACCCTTGTCGATTCGATCGTAGTCGATGTACAACGTCAATCGGCGCGACCGATACAATTCTGGCATCAGCACGGTGGCCACTGTTTTGCGGATTGCTGCGCCACATGACGCCTCGTCACAATCTAAAAGTACCATGTATGTACAACGGACGCGTCGTTTTTTTTCATCTACACCTTCCACGAATAGCTATAATTGCAAAAATCTTAGCGATTTTTAATCAAATTTTAATGGGTCGGTCTTTAAGCCTTAAATGATCATTTAATTCTATTTATTCAAGTATTATCCTTACTATATTTATAACTGATGATTTAATTACTTGTAAAGAAGAACAATACTCTGTATGAATTTTTGCAATCATATGGGAAAATTAATTTGAATATTAAATCTTGTCAAGACTGATAGGCATGTAATGAGAAAACATTTTTATTAAGTATCTTACGACGTATTCACTCGTAGAAGATTTACTTTAATAATCCATTCACGTTTTCCCAGATCCTGGTCTTCTATCAGAAAGCAAGGAAGCATAAAACTCGCATGAATTTGTAATTGTGGACGACATCGTAAATTCGTGACGAGACGTCGTTTTTTTTTTTTTATGGTAGACTTTACTAGGTTGAAAGTTGTTCAACGTTTCAGAACTGCTTTTAATAAGTTTCGCCAGTTTTTAATTGAAAACGTAAAAGGTTTGAATGATAAAAAAGTATCAAAGATTATGCTATTATTATTTTATAGTCGAAGTAAAGTATGATGTACGAATTACAAAGTATGTATTATAATTCATTGTCAATTTTAAATTCGTACAATACGGATTGAATATAAATGAATTATAGCAAATTACAGTCTCTAGAAAGAACATCTAAAAGCTTATATAATCTTCAAACTATATTTTTTTTTATCGTGCGCTCTTACCATTTCCTTGGCCAGTTCAATCTTCCATAAATATCCGCAGCTTAATTATCCCACGTTAATTAACGAATTTACACTAGCTAAAGCGAAAACGAGCGTCGATCCAGGGATTACCGAGGAACTCGACGGCGACCACGATATTCCTCCTCCGGCGAAAGAAATTTTCAGCGAAATTTCACTGTGGAAGCGGTGGGATTATTTAGCCCCGTGGGTGGAGACGACGACGACATTTGCGTAAGCTCTAGAACGAACGGTTCCCGAGCTCCGAGTTCCAAAGTCGATTTTCCTAAAGATGTATCCCTACACGAGGGATAACTCTGCAATCTCCAAGTTTTGTCTCGTAGTACGTGCAAAGGCGCGAGTCAGGGTAGAATCCGATAGGGCGGAGTATTTCGTTAAGGAAGCACTTTTCCACTCTCGTTATCGTAAAAACTGAGGGCTCCACCGAATTACGGGTACAGGAAGTTGCGCGCGACCCTTTACTATCCGAAATTACTGGCACGAATAGATCCGGGACGGCGAAAGGGTCATCGGAACGATCCTTATTCCTAAGAAAGTAAACTACCGAATATTTATAGTGTTCCATAAAATTGTCTAAAATTCTCGTACGATCGGAGAATCGTTCCAATGTTCCTGGAAACAAATCGCTTTTGCATGTTCCGTTACTCTAAAATTCGCTATTAAATTAAGTTTGATAATTAATTTGAAAATCTCCTTGTATCCTGAATTACAAACTGCATCGACTTCGATGAAGTGCGCTACATAAAAACTTTGAGAGTGATTCGATACTCGTGCGGCGACATAAAAACGGTTTATGGACAAAGCGTACTGTTGTTTACGAACGAGCCAAGAACCGAAAAAGAGTTAGCTCGGATTTTTGCTCGGCTGATTGTATCGTCATTGTCATACACGCAGTCCATAACAGAAAACAGATGACTGGAAGCATCGTGGAGTAGACGGGCTGCCAGTCGTCGAAAAAGCATTCCCAAATGGCGCCGGCCACTGCGACTCGAGGCCATCTCACAGCCTCTTACCTTGTCCCTCCTCTGTCTCGGCGGACGTCCACTCTTTACTGGAGAGGACAGTCTGGAGGCGACGGTGGCCTGTTAGTTCGTTTAAGAGTGTTTCGCGAGTTGGCGAATTCGGTTGCACTCGGTCCCCGTTAAATTTCTTCAATGGTCACAGCCCGGCCAATGCAACGGTACAACACGCGGTGGACGCTAGCAGACTCCTTCGTATTTTCCGAAATTTTCTTCCTTTTAGCAACTTGGACTCTGACCAAACTTTGTCGCCGGTAGCCGGCCTAACTTCCGTCTCGCGGAGACGAATGATCCCGATCTCTTCCTCCTCCCATCTCCATTTCCAGCCGGCTCCACCGACTTCCGCCCTTTTTGCTTTTTCACCCTTATTCGACTGACCCAGCCATCACCCTCTCCGCCCCCTAGCTGCCGGTAGTGGCAGTTCCTCTCCTTAGCTAGGACCCCGGCGAACAGCTGAACTTACTTATAAGTTATGTTTTCAAGTGAACTTTCCTGGCAACGCGAAATTTCGAAACTTTGATATTCGATAACTCCGCATTCGCACGAGCAATCCTCACTTTTCCCTCTTTCAACGGCCGCCCCGGAAAAGGCTGGCAATCTCGCTCGTAGGATCCGCGATTCTCACGCAGCGATTCCCCATCCTACAATTTCGATTCACCGAAAGAAGAGACGGTTTCTTTCTTGATTTATATAAACTCTCGGCCCGGATAAAAATCCGATTTGCGCCAAGTCGTCGTCGTGCCGGGTGAAAAATTCGTTCCTCTCGCGGTGCTCGTGACTTTGGCTCCCCTCTGATTGACAATAGTTCGTCAGAAGTTGGCCGCGGACGACGATGTGAACTAAAACGGATACGTGCGCCACCGAACGAGCCTCTCGTCCGCTATTGAGTAACATTAGCGACGCGATGAACCTCTGCCTATCCCGAAGGAATTTTCCATCAAACCGTGGCTTCCGCGCGGTATTTACGATTGCTCGTAAAACCCGAATGGCTGTGTGGGCGGCCGCTTGCGTATCCGACCTATAACACTTCTCCCTCCGCCCTTATCCAACGTTGTACTTCATCGAGCTACCGTTCTCGAAGACTCTCTTCCGACTTCCGTTACTCCGTTATTAGCCACATAACCATTTTGAAGCCATCCATCGACGAATTAACTTCCGACTCTTTCCCTCGTGCAGACATTGCGAGGATTCCACGTCCCTCCCTCGTTCCTTCGTCTGATCAACTTCCCTAATCCTTAACGAGTCAATTGGAAAAGAAGTCTTGCTGTTACGGTAGGGTAGACAGTAGCCCGGATTTCTAACGAGCATGAATTTTCTTCCAACTACCCTCTGAAACTCCTTTGTCAAGCCATACCACTATTGAGATGAAACCAAAGAAATTTTCCAAGCACTGTTTCAAACTGTCTTTAACCAAATAATTTCCTTCAACTACCTTAGTAGTCCTTACTTCAAGCTACGTTAGGTTATTGCGGTAAAGTAATTGGCTAATAATTAAATCTCGGTAATGCGACGCTTCGTTTACGAAGTACGTGATCGAGGCATCAAATATTAATCAGTCTCACGAGATCTCAACTTAACGAAAGTAATAACAATATTACACGCAAAAGATCCAACAGTCTTGCACCCCTCTAGAAAATCAACGTAATCAGTGTACATAATCATCCCTCTAATAAAACAATGTGTTTAAGGCTGACAATGCTACGTATTAAACTCTGTTGGATTACGCTGGATACTGTTTCTGTAGCGGAACGAAACTTTTGATTCGTCTGACCTTAGCCGAGGCTACTTAATCGTTCTTTTTTCGCTGGTTCACGTTGAAACGTAGCGCGAAGTACAGAGGAGACAGATGAATTAGCTTGGCAAGTTAGGCCGGGTCAAAGGGTCCGCAACGAGCTCGCCGCAAAGCGAAAGGTCCACAGTTACTTCGCGCTGGCGAGCGCGGTGGGGCGATTTTCCCCGGGAAAAGAATGGCTCGATGGAGACCCCAATTATCCATATAATCTCGAGCAATGAGACGATATCTCGGCGGGTATAGTATCTCGGGTTTCACTTTGCCGGTACGATAAGACCAGATTAAATATGAAAAGTCTATAGGCCGTCTCGCGGGACGTTTCGAAAAAGGAAGTCGTATTAAATGTAGGAATCTTATCAGTCGGTCGTGGCCCTCCACGAATTCGCGGGATCTGTCGACCTTTTTGCCCTCCTTTACCGCGAGCCCGCGTCCAAAGACGGACGACGCGAACGCTTTATCAGCTTCCTCCCAGAGGAAACATGATCAAGAGTTAATTATGGCTATATTTTATGATAATGGATTAAACTTTCTTGCGATACCGCGAGTTCCGTTTGACAAATTCGAGCATCCTCCTGGGATTCGTTGTTAGCAACATGGAACGTGTCCGACCTTTTAATCATACTAGTTACACGCTAAGTTTGTATCTATTCCTCAATGAATCTGTTTCTATTATATATTAATTTACTTAGTAGTTTTTCCCTTCGCGTCATCCAAGTATTGGGTCAATACTTAAATAACTACAAAATTATACCCCGCGGTCCAAAATATGAATTGCTCCGCAAACAATTATTTTAGCGTAGCAGTATTTTCCTTCAATAAGTATCTATGCCTGCATGCGTTGCTTTGAGCCCTGCCGCGATACCGCCAACGGATTTTAAAACGATTGCACTTTCCTGGTGGCCGTCGCACGGCCGAGTAGGTGAAACGAAAATTTGAACAAGAGCCTTTTATGAAGTTACGCGTACCGTTCGATAGTTGCGGAATATTTTTCGGCCGCGACGCGACGTTGACTCGCATCCACTGCCATGAATCAGTTTTCATATAAACGAGAATTTTCCCACTCCTCTGATGCGACATCAACATCCTCTCCAACTTTTTCAATGATCCGTCCGCTCGACCCAGATTCGCGGCACGGTTTCGTGACAAAAATGATAAGAATCGTCGAACTGGCACGCATATTGAACACGCATCGAGTCCCGCTTTATGGACAAGGGAAATTTTTTTTGAAAATTCCAATCGTTCGACCGTATTCAATTTCTGTATGCCTGATTCGGGCAGAGACCGCGCGCGCTTATTACACAACTATTCCACTCCACATTCCTGTCTGCTGAGAAATATTTGGTTAAAGCAATATCACGTTATTCCATGCGGTTCGCATTAAAATATGAACGAACGAATTAACTTAATGCATTTCATTTTAAATACATATTCGTTAATACCCTTCTATATATTTTTATTGGTTCCATAATCAGTTGGTCAATTTTATAAGTAGACGTATTGAATGCAGAGGAATCAGAAAATTGAAGAGTGTTCCATCCAAATTTGTAACCGCTAATAAAATATGAAATGAACGTTTCATTATTAGACACAATTTCAGTGCGCTCTTATTTAGCAGAATAAAAGACAATATCGTAATGCGGAAAAAACATAAAAAGGATTGAGGAAGTTCCCTTCTTTTTAAAGGCGCTAGACTGTCTTCTCAGTGCGCACGAGGTCTTAATCCTTTGTACCTGGGAAGCTTTGTTAGCAGGTTGACGAATGTCTAAAAATTTCAAACGTGCACAGACAATTTAAATTGCAGCACGAGCCAACGAGGTTCTTTTCATATTTATCTCTGCGTCATAACATTCCTATTAGCCTTCTATTTAAAGAACGTTGAATACAAAAATTAATTCATTCCAGCTTATTAACACTTTTAAATATTCTATTTCAAGTTTCCGATGCTTACTAAACATTTCATGTATATCGATGACTCGCTTAAACTACGTTTATTTTGTTCTTAACGCATTAATCCAATTTCCCTCGACGAGTCTCGCTAAAAGATCCAAACCCGAACCAAGGGACAGTGAAGGGAACAAAGAGCGAGCGGAAAAGCGAGGTAAACAGGCGCAAACTCGTCGCGAGAGCACGGAGGGTAGGCGAAAAGAAGCGAGGTCGGCCAAAACAAATTTTCTCGTTCACAATACGAAATTAGTTCTATGGGTAGCGGAGGGGCCGGCGAGCAGAGGATTTGACGAGGTTCGGAGCATTCGCCCGAGCACAAGTAGATTTTCAGCCGGCGGTGGTCTGTCGTCCGGTCCGCCGAGAGGATCGTCGCAATTACAGCGTCGGTTGCCACCGATGGAAAACCGGGTCGGTCGGTCTTTTCGAGGTTAGAGGACAGCAACGTTTTCGGTGCCACGGTTGGATAACGACAGAAGAAGGGGGTTCCCAACTTGCAGACAATGCGAAACGATTTCCATCCCTGGTGCCGGCGCTCGCCTCGCCTCCTGGCTCCAGGAATTCGGTCGTTCTGAATTCATTCGACAACGACGCCGAGGGATTGCGACGCGAAAAAACGAATGGTACGACGGATCCACGGGCGTAGACATATGTGGATGGACCGTTCACGTGATAAAGACGGATCGGGTAGTAAAGACCGAGAATCGTTAATGACCATTTACTTACGTAAATGGTGCAATTTATCATTAACAATGTCGTTTCACGTAACAGGATACAACTCAACGTGGACGTCATTACTTACGTAATGTATTATGGATTGAAAAAACATTTTTATGACGCACGAGATTTTTATTGTTACAAATATACAATAGCGTCCGATTTGTATATGCATATTTGATTTTGTGAAATGTACAGTTAAAATATTACATGAATTTTATCTCAGCACGTGTACTCGCTTTTCGCTGTACAAATGCACGCTCCTTCACGTATTTCTCTCTCGTGATATTTTCCTCTTCAAAATATCGAATATACCTTTTAAGAAACACCCTTCTTCGCATGTACAACCGTATCCAGCCATCGTTCCAGTCCGTGCGCGCTGCGGGAGAGAGAGAGAGGAGGAGAGACGTCGCCGTTACGTTCGACGCGAACTCGTCAAAGTGCCAAATCCCCGCGGGTACAGAAGCCGAAGGGAAAGAGAGAATCGCGTGTGTGTGCGCGCCACGGTCCCGTGGATTCGATCAATGGAAACAACGCGACGTCGGTTCGTCGCTTCATCGACGACACGATCAAGCTTCGTTTCTCATCCTCTCTGTACCGAGCCCGGTCCCCGTCCCATTCACTGGAGCTTTCTACCTTGTTTCTTGGTACCGTCTATCCTCATTTTACCCGTCTCGCCTCTCTCAAGCTGTCAATCTTCCAGCAACAATCTAGGACAGGAAAGGTTTCCTTTGAAAGGGACGCGCTCGTCGAAGCACTTGAAAACAACGTACGAGGGTCGTTACATACGTAAAGTGTCGTTTACTTAGTTGCTCGACCAGGCCTCAGCATTGTAAATTTTCTGGATTGATAAGTAAATCAGGTCACGTACCAATGTGTATTCTCTCACAAAAATAGGATAGAAGCTATTCAAAGGTTTGGACGAATTATTAATATCTGAAAAAATTTTTACGCAAATAAATGTTTTATTAAAAGTAAATACCGTTCTGTTATAACAGTGAAAAATGTAATTTAAACATCAATAAAAACACAGACAGGAAATTAAAATATAAAAATTGATACCAAACGTGTTGTTCCGTTCGATTATTTAATTATTGATATCATAGTTGAAAACTCTAGAAAAAATATTTATATGTATTATAAAAAAGAGGACAAGTCAAATCGAATTGTGATCAAGTTTGGGGCAGCAATGTTTGACAAACTCTGAACGCGGCCAACCAAAGAAGTGTCATCGTTAGAAACAGGGTAGACGAGGGCGAGGCCGGCGAGAGAAGGACGAGTGGGGCGGACGAAACGGGAAACGAAAAGAGACAAAGCCGGGGCGATCTTCGAATTCTGTTCTCGATTCAAGCCGCAGAGGAATAGGAGTAGGTACGGTACGAGCTCGGTACAGAGGTCTGTCGCAGCGGGTCGTGTGTCATCAAGTCCGACTCGCTCGATTCACGACCCTATCACCGTGCTTTTCATAGCTACGGAAGAACACAGGCTAGGAAACCCTTTGACCGGTCTTCCTTCTTCGAAAATTACGGACTACTATTTTCCCAACCAGCCTTTCGTGCTCCCGGCTCCTCTTCTTTTCCTTTCCCGACCCGCCGGCCCCCCGTGCCCCGTGTCCACCCTTTTATTATCATTCGTCTTCCTTCCTCGTGGCGAGGCGAGCCGTGCGCGCCAGGTTATTTCAACCCTCGGTCGCACACACGGGTTCGTTATTGTTTCGCCGCGCCGGCTGGCTGTGCGAGTCGCCACGTGCGCAACATAATTCTTTTTCTCTTCTCGCGAGGGGAGGTAAAGTTAGCCGCGGCGCCGTTTACGCCGTTTACTTATGTATCCGTTCCGCGATTCAAGAATTGAAACGTACCGCGAGGGAAACTCGGCGTTCATGAATATCGCATGCACGCTTCACGAGACGAGACCGGTGCCACGAGGCTGTTTGGGAAAACGCATCGATTATTTAAGCTTATTTTCTGCCCGCGGCCTGGATCAAGTTCAAGGTACGAATATAGATCAATTTCATGCCCAACTGCGCGTAGGTCATACCCCGGGGAGATTATTCGATTCAGTCAATGGTGGAAATTGCCAAATCCCCGCGGGTACAGAAGCCGAAGGGAAAGAGAGAATCGCGTGTGTGTGCGCGCCACGGTCCCGTGGATTCGATCAATGGAAACAACGCGACGTCGGTTCGTCGCTTCATCGACGACACGATCAAGCTTCGTTTCTCATCCTCTCTGTACCGAGCCCGGTCCCCGTCCCATTCACTGGAGCTTTCTACCTTGTTTCTTGGTACCGTCTATCCTCATTTTACCCGTCTCGCCTCTCTCAAGCTGTCAATCTTCCAGCAACAATCTAGGACAGGAAAGGTTTCCTTTGAAAGGGACGCGCTCGTCGAAGCACTTGAAAACAACGTACGAGGGTCGTTACATACGTAAAGTGTCGTTTACTTAGTTGCTCGACCAGGCCTCAGCATTGTAAATTTTCTGGATTGATAAGTAAATCAGGTCACGTACCAATGTGTATTCTCTCACAAAAATAGGATAGAAGCTATTCAAAGGTTTGGACGAATTATTAATATCTGAAAAAATTTTTACGCAAATAAATGTTTTATTAAAAGTAAATACCGTTCTGTTATAACAGTGAAAAATGTAATTTAAACATCAATAAAAACACAGACAGGAAATTAAAATATAAAAATTGATACCAAACGTGTTGTTCCGTTCGATTATTTAATTATTGATATCATAGTTGAAAACTCTAGAAAAAATATTTATATGTATTATAAAAAAGAGGACAAGTCAAATCGAATTGTGATCAAGTTTGGGGCAGCAATGTTTGACAAACTCTGAACGCGGCCAACCAAAGAAGTGTCATCGTTAGAAACAGGGTAGACGAGGGCGAGGCCGGCGAGAGAAGGACGAGTGGGGCGGACGAAACGGGAAACGAAAAGAGACAAAGCCGGGGCGATCTTCGAATTCTGTTCTCGATTCAAGCCGCAGAGGAATAGGAGTAGGTACGGTACGAGCTCGGTACAGAGGTCTGTCGCAGCGGGTCGTGTGTCATCAAGTCCGACTCGCTCGATTCACGACCCTATCACCGTGCTTTTCATAGCTACGGAAGAACACAGGCTAGGAAACCCTTTGACCGGTCTTCCTTCTTCGAAAATTACGGACTACTATTTTCCCAACCAGCCTTTCGTGCTCCCGGCTCCTCTTCTTTTCCTTTCCCGACCCGCCGGCCCCCCGTGCCCCGTGTCCACCCTTTTATTATCATTCGTCTTCCTTCCTCGTGGCGAGGCGAGCCGTGCGCGCCAGGTTATTTCAACCCTCGGTCGCACACACGGGTTCGTTATTGTTTCGCCGCGCCGGCTGGCTGTGCGAGTCGCCACGTGCGCAACATAATTCTTTTTCTCTTCTCGCGAGGGGAGGTAAAGTTAGCCGCGGCGCCGTTTACGCCGTTTACTTATGTATCCGTTCCGCGATTCAAGAATTGAAACGTACCGCGAGGGAAACTCGGCGTTCATGAATATCGCATGCACGCTTCACGAGACGAGACCGGTGCCACGAGGCTGTTTGGGAAAACGCATCGATTATTTAAGCTTATTTTCTGCCCGCGGCCTGGATCAAGTTCAAGGTACGAATATAGATCAATTTCATGCCCAACTGCGCGTAGGTCATACCCCGGGGAGATTATTCGATTCAGTCAATGGTGGAAATGGAACTTCTCGCGAATTTCTTAATGGAAATTAAATTACCCTGTAAGGATTACTCTGTTGGAATCCCGAAAGCCAGCCTTGTAGTCCTCTGAAAATGAAAACAGGAGGGTGATATTCTTCGTGAGATGTGCATACTTAACGTACAATTGTATGCAATGTTCACATTTGCTCTTTTTGGCCTTTTATAAAAGATTATTAATTCAAAATATTTGAATTCCATGAATTTCAATTTCAATGAAAAGCGTTCGTATACAATTGAACTTTAAAAACGTTTGTTATGTACACTTCATGTACATCTAGTGTCATTAAATAATTTCCTTTACTAATTCAAACGTCACCGATCAGCATTCATCGGCTAATTTATACGCGCATGTAATCATTATTATCCCTCACTTACAAACGTATCGAATATCAATTAGCAGTCCCATAGGTCCTATATGCACTCCGAATGTAACTTGTTGCTTCTGAAATTTAGCTAGGCTAATAATTACAGGGCAGTAGACGTACGCTATGTGCAGCTACACATACCTATTCACTTGGAATTGCTACCCTCGGATCAATGTCTCGCAATTCCAAGAATTAGAAACAATAAATCGGTATAATTTTCATTTTCACAGATAGTACCATTAACGGTATATTATTAATTAGTACTTCACTAGCTTTTATGAAGCAGATCGCTTGGATGAATCTTTTATTCGTACAGTATGAAAAAAAAATCGTTCACCTGACCGACCGAGTACTTAACTGAGTGACATTTTCTATTTTCTCATCGCTTTGAAACTCGTGGCAAGAGGATACGTAGAACTGTAGTTATCGACATTATGGACGATAGGACTGAAAAGCATCTGTTTCACATTCAGCGATTCTCCCGATCGTTTCCAATCGGTCCGCGCACTTGGGTCCCTTTTATTTTATTCCATGTCGTCAATTAACTTCTGTTATCAGTTTTCTCTCTCCGAGCCAGGAGGATCGGCCGAAGTCGTACAAAGCGAAAGCCGCGGTCGAAGGAAGGTACGTCAATATTGGCTTTGATATTTAGAAGGCACGACGACTCTGGCCAGTATCTACGGAATTTATTACTCGTGGAAACACGAGTGTGTCTGTTGGAACCGACTGTCCCCCGGCCGCTTCAAAGGTCTCGGAAGCAATCGGTTAATTTAATTACCTCGGAGTGCACCTCAGTCACCACTTGTACGATCCAGTCGAACGGACATCATCGATATTTAAATCGGTCTCGCGAGTTCATCCTTCGCTCGCGCAGGTACACCTTTTCTTTTAGCCGCGCCGCTTTATTGCCCCCCGATTGATCGGCCGATACGTTTGTAATTCAAGAACGCGACGCTTAGGATTCGAATATTGATACCGAATGTAGCTTGTAAATTATACGGCCTGTGATATTGCTTCGAGGAAATTTATGCGCTCCGAAGACTACGGGAACAAAAGTTTCGCGCTGCGAAAAGTTTCCGCGAACACGCGCGGGGCTAGGTACCGCGGTGTGAGTAATGGTAATCGATTTATAGAACGAAATTTGTCAGTACGTGAATTCCATTTGCAAACAGTATTTCAAACGCGAGCCAATGTTAGCTAATTTCCGAGTGTAGAAATAGTCTGTTAATTAATTATGTGCCCGCTGTGCTTCATACACAGAGTTCTGCGTTTCCTAATAATGAGCATAATAAATCGCACCATAGGGGCATAAATATTGTCCGATTCCAGAAATTACAGATATATGCGACAGAGTTTGGGAATAAATATTTAAGCAAATTCAATCGGCCTAATTGCAACGGATGACGAAGAATTAATTCCGACCTGTCTGCGCTGGAACACCGTTCCGCGAGGAAGCAAGGTAGAGGAACAGCCGTTGTTCCGTCCTCGGGACGAGGAGTTGCCCTTCGAGGAATTCCAGCGCGAGATGCTCGCGCCTACGTGCACGTAGCAGGTGGCTATAGCGTCTTCGAAGAGTGCTCGCTATTCAGTCTTACACCGAGCCATTGTAGGAGCAACGAACCGGCCAACTGGAGGCAAAGACGCCGGGCGTCTACTTGCTGCCACGATCTCGCCCAATCATTTGCGCATTCAAGCAGCCACCAGACTGAACCCAGTGGTTCTCTCCCTCCAGGCTCTCTCTCGCTTGACCGACCTAATTTACCCGCTGGTTAGTGGATCCGGCGATATTATTTCGGCCGCTGGAACAGTGGATCGACGCTCCGGGGAACGTATTCATAAGCTTGGTTTCCTCCTCCCAAGATATTCTGCAGAGCTGACTGTACATCGATGATTACATTATTTCTTTTATTGGGAACCTTGACAGATCATTATATTGCCAAGAAATATCGATTTCTTTCAAAGTAAATTAGTTTATATATAAACGGATATAATTATAAATGATGTCAATATTTAGTAGGAAAATGAACAAAGAAAATCAGTTTAATTATTCATAAGTCGTAAACAGTTATTTGTATACATTTATTGATGTGCAATTTCTGTATTAATTATTACGTGAGCGAACCTGAGTCATGTTGAAACGTGACAAAAATCAGATAAACTGTCAAAGGCCATTCGAAAAGTAATTATTTTCTTTCGTTTAAATGCTGTTCAAAGTGCTATTAGTATATCATATACAAACAGAATTTATGGTATTTTATGAACGCGAAAACGAATTTTGCTAAAAACGAAACAAGTAATAAATTTAAATCATTCCGCGGGCCAAATGAAAAACGTTTCAGACATTTGTATCGGTAGAAATAGGAAGGAATCAATTTTGGCAGCTTATTAACTTTTTCATCAGAGTTACTAAATAACGGAAGGTCGTTGCAAATGTTTGACCTCAATTAGTACCAACACCTACACTATTGTTACAAGTTAGTTTTACTTTATAATAGCTGCAATGATATCTACATATTCATAATTTCGCGTATACATTATTCATTTGCTCTTTTCCTTGTCTGTTTCACATTTCAGGCTGTAATTAAACTCGCGAACTTATTTAAAAATTTGAATATCGATTTATTCCGTTTTACGGCTCAAACTCTGTTTGAGAAATTCCTCTGAATGGTCCAGACATTCGTCGCTCCTTAAAAAAAAAAAAAAAAACAATATAGAGCTCTTTGAATCAAACGTACCTTTGTCAATCCTTTAATTGATTCAGCTTAGAAACAACTACTAAGATTTACGTTTTCATTTTTAAAGATTTAGAAGCCATCTCATTTGAATCATTCAGTATATGATTAAAGCATGTAGTGTCAATACCTCGTTTAGTTAAGTCCCAAAAAATTCGTTATTCATTCATCGTCAAGAGTACAGCACTCACGTTAAGCAGCGTTTTCATTTTTCCATCTCGTTGCCTGATTGCTCTATAACGATAATTACGAACAGTAAACCAATAAGCAGAAAGATCCAGCAATCGCGAGTTCTCAGTGCCTAGTTAATCACTCTCCGAAAAAGTGATACGAGGAGAGCGGAAGTAAGCGCAGCAGAGAGCTTCAAGTGGCACGAAATATTAAACGTTAAATACACGAGCTAAAAAGAGGCTAAAATATTTTATTCGCATAATGATCTCTTCATTTCTCACGTCCGTTCATAAAAAGGAAGAACGATCTCTCATGCCGAATTCTCTGACACAACGCACCATGGGTTCGTTGAAATTTCGTATTTAGGTGCACTCGCGTCATAATAAAATGCTTAATTGTGGCGAGATAGGAATACACTCCGTTCCATCGTACTTTCCTTCCCTTCCCTTGTTCGTTCCCCCTGTTGTCGTTTCAATTTCTCGCGGTGCCGCAACAATGCGTACATGCAGGTGAAGTAAATCCATGTCGGTTTTCATGCCGCGCGCAGCGGGCGCATAAATGAAACTGGGGCAAGATGACGAATGAAGCAAGATGACGAATTGCAATCTTTTCATGCACCGGGTCAAATAACTCGGCTACGATTCGTCGAAATAGATAAAAAGCTATCTCCCGCTCCTCTGGCACAAGTGGAATTTTAATACGTTGCCAGTTAATGTGAAACTTAAGTACGAAAAAGTACCAGGCGAGAGTCGTTAACGACTCCGCGGGAGAGAGCCTTTGTTCTGACTCATCAAAATTCAAATATTGGTGTTCATTTTTGTTGCATTAGCTGACAAAAGACGTTCTCTAACATGAATACATGTAGTATAATATTTAGTTAGATTAACGCTTTTTAATCAAGGTAGCTCTTCAACAAATCAATGAGATGCTTATAATATTCCTAATTCATTGATCAATCATCAAACCGTTATTGATCAATAATTTTTCGAACAGATAAATATCAATCATCAATCAAATCCCTAAATAGAACGCTTTGTCAATAGTTCAACCATTTTAAAAAATTAACCCAGTGTGCTTTGAGGCAGCGAGAAAGTTTTTCGCACGATCGAGTCATTCACCCGTCAATTCCGCACGGATGGAATCGTCGGGGAAATCTCCGACTTCATTTTCAGTGTCATGGAAGGGGCTTTATTTTAATAATTGAACGACCTAGCACTCGGGAGTCGGCGGAGTTCCTTCGCGGATTCTTCTACTGGGTTTCCGTCTGACTCGGAGACGGAACAGTACTCCGAAGTTGGTCTATCGATCCTCAGAAACGATCGATGATCGCCTCGTACCGATGAATGTCACCGTGAAAAGTGTGAATAGTGATAAATTCTCGCGAGTAGGTGCCTAGGCGGCGATACTCGAAAGGTCGAAGTTCATTACGGAAGTTCAGATGTTAAAAGTTCTCCCGATCGGCTCGACCCGGTGAAGCGACGATTCCACCATTCAACCAGATTTCCGGAGCCCTTTGTGGACTTATTTAACAAATTCATCAGACTGCCCTCCCCGGGACCGACGAATAGATTATGACGTATTATGTTCGAATCATCTCAAAAGCTCTCGAATCGGCTGCGGAAATGGGACGTCCGAATGTTTGTCGACAAACTTAAACCGGTATTATGCGTGAAGCCAGGAAATGGAAAATGTTCCGCTTAAAAGTCTCGGAGAGTTCTAACAAAACACTTTAATATATGTATTTGACATAATTTTTTGACATATCATCAAGAATTTTTCTATTGATGAAGCGTAATCTAACATACCACTTAATCATGTTCAGTAAATTAGTTCAAATTAGCGACGACAAGTAAAATCGATCATCTCCAAAGTTTAATCGGAAGTATGAAAAAACTAATTACATAATATCGGGTAATACCAATCAATATACTAAGAACTAGTTGTTAACGGTAGAATTAATTACCGAGTGTGCACATACTCGCTACTGGAAACTAATTAACTACAGTTTCCTAACTAGTTCATGCTTAGAACTAATTACTATATCTTGCGCCTATAGTTAATAATACATGCAACTAATTGTAAGCCTACTTGTATTATACCCGATGATTCAATGATCGAGAATTAATAGCGTTTTGTACGTTAAGGGTGGAATCATGAATAAAAAGTGCATACGTTTCAGTTTCTCGCATCACTCATGTTTCTTGTATTCTCTCCAAATATTTAAAATCCTGCTTTATTTCAAATAATATTATTAGTCTTTTTTTACGAAAATATTAAACAATTTTCTATATATATAATAATTAATACGAAGACTACAGATTTTATCCGTAATTATTACGTATCAATTGCAAGAAATTGTGAAACGCTGCGTTTTTGGCAAAAGAAAATAAATAACCCAGAATCCGGTACTATGTACACGTCAATAGCCCTGCGTATCACGTTGAAATATGCATTGCAACTGTAATCATTCAGTGGCGCGCTTTTATGACACATTTTTAAACAAACCAGACGGTTCCACGATACTTTGCAAATAAAGTGGATATTTCTGCGTTGCAGTGGACGCTGGTGACCGAACAATTCACGAACGGCAGTTTCGATTCCATTTTAAATGAATTATATTTTAAATTCGCTCGAACCAAATTACATACATACAAATACACGTCGTGTGAAAACCCTCCCCCGCGAACCTTATAATTTTCGAACGGAAATTTATTGCTGCACCATACATGTATGTAATTCCTTTATGCACGGTCGTTTAACACAAATTGAAATAGCCGACCAGATCAATTCAGATGTCCTTTCAAACGGAGATACAATTAAGACACAAATAGTCGATATAATATGATTTTTACGAGCAAATACACAGCAAAACTTCATAGAATGCATTGACAAACAGAAAAATCTTCTCGAAGTGCTTTTGTTCAGGTTGGTCGAGTCCTTTAATACAAATATTGACAAAGCACTCAAATATTAGACATATTAAGAAAACACTGCAGAATTCTAGGATTTTTGCGAAACTATTGTAAAGGTTATTACGTCTTGAATTATTTTGTTAAATGACAGATTTCTGATTTCATTTATGAAAAAATATAGATGCAACAACGAGAGAATTCTGTAATTGTTAATACGTCTTTTTA